>NC_091950.1:250979504-251127004 GCF_031021105.1 Erythrolamprus reginae
CTGCAATTGGAGCAAGGAATTCCTTGACATGAAGATGTTATTAGCCTGTAGAGCTTATAATGCCTGATTAGTGGGTCATGCTTGTGAAGGGAGAATGGAATCAAATATTAGCTGAATAGATATCCTTCTGAACTGCATTTAAGAAGCCCAAAGCACACACACTTTCCATCTCCGCCATGTAATTTGTTGCAATTTACAGAAGTTAGGCATAGTTGAGCCTGCTTTCAAACCACATAAAGACTGTAGCATAAAATTACATACCTGTAAGTGAATGAAATCATAAATATGCAAGTTATATTATACATGTACATATCAAGCAGCTTGTGTAGACATTTTCTGAAGAGGGAGTAAAGTTTTATGGGTGAAATACACTGATGCAAATTCAACAAATTCTTTTTAAGAGGTCATTGCAGGTTCCACTACTTGTCAAAAGCATGCTGCAAAAGCTTTATTGTTTATGGCAAGATCAGAACTGTTGCTGTTCCATTGCGGTTCTCCAAAGCCTCCAATCTGATCTTGAGGAAGTATTTTATCTCAGCTAGATATATCTTATTCTCCCCTGTACCGTCTCGCCAATATTGATTCCAGGCCCTCTCCTGACATGTTTTTATACAGTATGTACACCACAGGTAGCTTTATATCTTAGAGGAGTTTTGTTCCAATGGTATTGGTTTAATATGTGTGCCAATTAAGGGTTCCATTTTATACTTAGAAAATAAAAAGTCTTAGGGGTGGGGATGGGTACAATGCACCCTTTTTGAAAAAAGTACACACTACCCAATCAAACTGAATTATTTCAGACAAGTACTGAATCATGAAGCCTGGTGAGATTTATTTTCAGATTGGTATCAGATCCCTTCCATATATTTCTAATGATTTTATAATTTTACATAATTTATAATATTGTGTTTTGCTACAATAGGAGCTTAATACTGAGGCATTTCATATGCTATTCCATATGAGACGATAAACAATGGAAAGAGAGGAAAGGTAATAATATAAAGCATCCAATCTCAAATTCCTAACACGTCCAAATTAGAAGTATGTTTATTATGAAATGTGTCCCAAATTATAGTTCAGTTAGAGGCTAGGAAAGATTAAATCAGAGCAAATAACCATGTAAAGGATTTAACAGGAAGTAAAAAGGAAGCATTCTGTATTTTACTCTAAAATTTAATGGAAAAAACTAACACACTATCAAAAGTCCAAAGACCATCTACTCACTCTCTTTTCAGGTTTCTTACTTACAATGCATTCCTATCAATAATAGGAATTTAAAAGCCTTTAAAATGCAATATAGGAGCAGCATTTAACTTGGTGCAATATGTTTAACCATAACAGTTTAGACCATCCTGATACACAGAGCTGGAATGGGACAAATATCTACATGTCAGCTAGTAGTGGGTTCTAAATCCTGTTGCTACCAGTTCGCGTGCGTGTTCCTATGCATGCACAGAAGTATTTTGGGAGTGGGCGGAGCCTCCAGCTACCACCGCTACCAGTTCACAGAATTGGGCCAAACCAGGAGCAACCTATCGCTGATGTCAGCCCAGATTCAGCCTTACTTGGCTACAATTCAGGTACAGCATATTCACAGTCAACTCCAACTGTTCATGAAGGCAGCTCCAAGGACTGTGTACACTTATATATCTACCTACAAGCATCACCTGGACCTGCCAAGGTCTAGTTAAATACTTTCTCAGTCTAGTTTCCATTTAAGCTGCATTTCTGTTCAATTCTGACCATGTAACTTTGAAAGATGTTGTCTGTTGTCTCTAAAATACACATGCTGAGCCATAAGGGGATATTCCTTTCCAGATGAAAAAAGAGATGCAAAGATGGAGAGAATGAAAAGTTTATCTCATTCGGAATATTAAACGAAAATATAAATGATGCGTATGTTTCACATTCATGCTGAATTCCATAGATTCAGCATGAACGTGAAACATACGCATCTTTTATATTTTATTTATTTATTCATTCATTCATTCATTCATTCATTCATTTATTTATTGGATTTGTATGCCGCCCCTCTCCGCAGACTCATATTCCAAATGAGATAAACTTTTCAATCTATGGAATACTATGATCTTCAGATACAATTAGGATATGGGTTTTTTTTTGCTTCAATCCTGAAACGCCAAAGAGAGGAACAATCTAGGATGTAGGACTTGCAACACATTTGTCTCCTCTTTTAACCTTCTCTGGCAGTGTTATTAACTAGCCTTCAATCACCAAGACATGGAATTGGCAGGAAAAGATCATAATCGGAAGCAGAAGTTGAGCAAACAAGCAATCTGACCTCCCTCTGTGCTTCCGAAGACTCCTGCCAATGGAAAGAGAGGCTTCAATTGAGATGGCACCTCTTAGGCTTCTCCCGTCTAAGTGGACTTTCCTGCTAAAAGCCTGCGAATTCCAATCTAACAAGTTCAGTGTTTGTTTTCTGCCTCTTTAATAAATGGTGAATAATAATAACAGCTGTTTTACTTAAGATTGGCGTCTAAGCATACCAATCATGCTGCATTGTGAAAGGAAAAAACAATGCCATGACTTTTTGTGCTATAGGAGATGCTTGTTAAGCACTAACCGCGATGGGAAAGTACGTGACAACTATACAATATTGGACATGACTTTCTAATTCAGTTTTGCCTACACCAGCAATGGGGAACAGATGCTGGAGGAGATTTATAGCTCCCAGTAGCCCCTGGCCATGCTGGAAGTAGTAATTCACAACAATCCAGGTAAAACAAGCTTCAATCCCTCTCCTGTTCAACATTGACCAGTGGCATCCCCTCCCCCCCCCCCCCCCCCAATACTTTAGATAGTGTCTTACATTGCTGAAATTTCCTAGGATTGAATCAAGGATATTCTGTAATTATTGCAGGTGTATTTTGCAAACTCTAGGATATTTTGATTTTTTAAAAAAAGTTGGATTAAAATACTGAATTTTTAGAAACATGAAATTTCAACAGCCATTTCATCAAAAGATAACCTTTTAAAAATAACTAAAGCAATCAATCAGGGAATTGTAACATGTACTTTTATGGGGAAAATCTACATTTAGAAATTTTTAGTCTGACTGAAATCGAGTGAGAATATCATAAGGATATCTACAATTATCTATGGTGTGGGAAATGTAGATATGTCCATCTCTCACAGTCTTAAAACTGGTGGTCCTAACTAAACATGAAAGATTCAGGAATATAATTGCATACTTCCTCAGACCCTACATTTTGAAACTACAATCTTTTGCTAAAAGAAAAAGATTAATGATGGCCACTAATTTGGAAAGTGGTCAGGTTCATGGACAATTCAGCCAGCAGTAGCCATAATGGTAGCTATAGATCATTTCCAATATCAGAGACAGAAAGATTCATCAATCAAGGAAGTAAATGAGTAGCAGGAAGAGCTGGGAAAAATCTCAGGAGGGTCCTAGCAATTCATGAAAAATAGCTAAATCAATGTTTTTCAAACTTGGCAGCTTTAAGATGTAAATAGTATGCTGGCTGGGGAATTCTGGGAACTGAAGTCCACATATCTTAAAGTTGCCAAGTTTGAAAACATTGAGCTAAATGAAGCAAAAGCCATAGCTCTGAGACAACTTTCTGTCTTTTATTCAAATTTCTATCAACAAATGGCTTTGTTTGTTTTCTCCCATAAGGTATTTAGGCAAGAGTTTTCCTATCGTCTTAATTTTTTTTTTTTTTAAAGCACGTGTTCACTTATATGGCAATATTTCCCAATTTAAAGCTCATTGTGTCAGCTCCCATGAACTATATTGCCAATATGGTCAAAGGCGGACTGTGAAATCCATCTCAGTACAAGGATATACTCCCCCAAACAGGAATGCCACCCCATAATTATACTTAGCTTATTCAAGTGAGATTTTTGCACTTAGAATATGCATTTACTGCTAGCTCATGGGTAATTTGTGGTAGAGAGGGCTTTTTTTCCCCCTTCCAGTAACAATAACGATCAAAAATGTTCCCTTGCCTTAAACAAAATCTAAGAGGTGTGGTATCTCAATTTATGGGACTCAATTTAGGAGATTATCTCAATTCCTAATTCTTCATATTTATATTCTGAGCTGCTTTTTGTACCTGGATCTTCAGAGCTCTATTTAAAAAGTTCTGCAAGCTTATTTGCCATCTCTTTACTCCAATCGGAAGCATTTCTTTCTTGGTATTAACTGAGTTTTCCATTATTGCTAACAACGCAAAGGAGCTCAAATTAGGAATTGGGGAAATTCTTATTGCAAGGTGGGAACTGACTGATTTCACTTTGTTAATCTCCTTGGGCTTTCTGATCACATGGATGATCCAAGTAGGCCACCCCAATACAAAGCTCATCTCCCCTCAACTCTTTGCACAGAACAGGTGATTGACTCAGAAGCACTCACCATCAATAATGGGTGAGATGTTATAGCAGTGCTATTTTGTTACCATCTCATGTTGCATTTAGCCATCTTGGCACTTCAGATTTATGAATAAATCTATATTGCAAGGCTATCGGCTAATACATTCCATTGTATCCTCCAAGGCCAAGAAACAAAGCACTAGATTTAAGCTGGACAAACTGAGGACAAGCTTGATACCAATCCTTGAGATCTCTAGCAAACTTTGAGCATCATCTGTCTCTTAATACAATATTTCTCAGAGTGCATTCACTAACTTTCTCTGAAATGAATTCATGGTGACCTATTTACCCTCTAACCCTGGAGAGCCTCTGTTCTGCCGGTGTGTCCCAACCGCCCGTAATTAAAGAAGATTAAAAACAACGCTGAAAGGACATCGTGGGCAAAAGGGGAAAATTGGAGGCAGAACATTGGGACTACTTTAGACAATTTGATATTCTGCAGAAGTTTTGGATGGAAACTTCAACAATCCTCACCATTGGACATTCTGTCTGGAATCAATGGAAGTAAATATTCAATATATCTGAAGACCAGAGCCCTCAATCTAAATTGTTCTAGCAACAAGGTGGGGTGTTCTTGGGTTTTTTGCTCCACTTCCATGTAATATTTTTTATCAATCACAATCTCATTTTGTCAGCACAATTTTGCAGGAGAGGGGAAAATGTCTTTTGACCTCCAGTCCACAGTGATAATGATTAAACACCTGACCAATGCTTATTCATTATTCATCTGCAGGGGAAATGGGTGTATGCAGCAAAACCAGGAATGACAACTTGTGGACCTTTCACCAAGATATGGTATGCACATGTGTGTGCTTCAGAGGTGGGTTCTATAGAACTGATAGCCAATTTGATAGTCAAATTGATTTCCAATTTGAAATAGATTATTCTCCGTAGAGTTTAAGACTTGAAATAAAATATTAATTCCAGGCACAGGAAAAAGTATTTGCTAAGTTAATTAACCTATTGTGGATTTTTTCACAAAATGTCCCACTCCAACCTACTTCAGAGAATAGGGCCAGTTTTGCTTCCTTAATAAAAAAAATGTTGAGGATTTTTTGTGGGGCAATTGAATTGTACTTTTTAACATGACACTAAAGCAGGGGTGTCAAACTGATGTCGTCACAGCAGCGTCACGTGACATCGGGCTTTTTCGCCCTTTGCTGAATTGGGTGTGGGCGTAGCCAGCGCGTGACGTTACAGGCCTGCAGGCCTGGAGTTTGACAACCCTGCACTGAAGCATGGGTCTCCAAAGTTGGCAACTTTTAAGACTTCTGGACTTTAACTCCCAGAATTTTCCAACCAGCCATGCCATAAAAGAATAAAGTGTCTGGGGAATTCTGGCAGTTGGAAGTCCACAAAATTACCAAATTTGGAGAGCCATGTACTAAAGGAAGACTTTGTGGGATTGTAAGCAGTTCTGGTTCAATTCCTAAAAGATGTATGGGGGGGGAGGGGGGCAACCCCATTCAAGGAAATGACTACCAATGCTTTCAAGAGCTGCAGGGAGGCTCTCCTTTCATGCTTCCCGCGCACCTTCTTGGAAAGGAAAGGAAATTGCTGGGTGGTTCTAAAAATTGATCCTCTGAAAGAAATATATCAGATTTAAAACAAAGTGGAACCATTAAGAGGAAACAATGGAAGCCTTTGGAAATGAAAGGGTCAGAAAGTGGTTTGCAAAACTATTTCTGTGGGATCTAATCCCCTGAACTGTATTCCTGTGGGAACCCAGCTGGTCCCGAATTACCCAGTCATCAAAAGGCAGCTGCTTGTGAATTTTGGGGAGGGTCCCCAGTAGCTGACAATGTCCTCAGGGAACCTAAATCTCCTCAGCCTGACCTCTGCGAATGGTTGAATATACTTCAGAACCACAAAGAAAACATAGGATACCTATGGATGTGTATAGAAACTGTGTTTATGTGTGTGCATCAAACAAACACATGTTGCAACTGCTTTGGCAAAGATCAGTGAACCCAAATCTCATCAGCTTGACCTCTGCGGATAGTGGGCCTTCTGAATATATACTGCTCAAAAAAAATAAAGGGAACACTTCAACAACACAATATAACTCCAAGTATATCAAACTTCTGTGAAATCAAACTGTCCACTTAGGAAGCAACACTGATTGACAATCCATTTCACATGCTGTTGTGCACACTGAACTTTGTACAGTATTCAATGAGAATACAGTATTTCAATCATTCAGATCTAGGATGCGTTGAGTGTTCCCTTTATTTTTTGTGAGCAGTGTACTTCAGAACCAGAAAGAAAACATAGGATATGTGTGTGTATGGATGTCTATAGAAACTGTGTTTGTGTGCACATCATACAAACACATGTTGCAACTGCTTTGCCCAAGATCAGTGAACACAAATCTCATCAACCTGACCCAGGGGTGGGCTACTGCAGGACAGGCGGGGGTGGGTGGGTTATGCAGTGGGATAGCGAAAATGGAGCTGCACCCCAGAGCACCCAATTTGCACTGGAAAATGTTGAAAGAAAATGCATAAGCCACGGCCAGTGTGGTAGCAAAAATTTTGGTAGCCCTTCACTGGCCTGGCCTCTGGGGATGGCGGGCCTTTGGAATATACTTCAGAGCCACAAAGAAAACATAGGATATGTGGGTATGTGTAAATACTGTGTACATGTATCACCCAGACACATATATGTCGTTGACTGCTTCGCCAAAAATCAGAAAAAGATGGAAGAAGACCAAGAAAGAGTCTTGCCAAAGTCAGCTAACGTCCAGGCAGGCGAAAAAGACGAGCCTTCCCAGAGACGCAATTCCAAAGAGAACCTCTCCCCGTTTCTTTATAAAGTGCCGGTTCGGTGGCCTTTTTAAATCCCAAACCTCGGAAGCCGTCGGGAGTGCGAGAGGTAGCAAAACCCCGCTCAGCTCTGAGGCGGTGGCGCCTCCGTCGAGCCAACCCTCGCCTCTCCGTGCAAGGAAATCTGATAAGAGGGCGCGGGGCCCTGCAGGGCCCAAAATCCCCGGAGGCCGCTGGGTTTCCGAAAGTTGCGAGGGCGTTGGTGCGGCCTACTCCGCTCGACGGGAAACTGCGCCCGCCAGAGTAAGCGAGGCCGGAGCAGAGACGCAAGCGCGCGAGAGAGGAAAGGCGAGGCTCCCACGTAGGCCGCCGCCGCCGCCGTTACCTGCAGCCGCAGCTCTCCACCACCATGTCCTCGTACTGCTTGTAAACCACGTTGTTGCCGGAGTCGGTGTAGAGGATGCTGATGGGGCTGAGCTTGGAAGGCACGCAGCAGCTGGGCGGGGTGGCCTCGGGCGCCATGGAGTTCATGAGCGTCTGGATGATGGCGTGGTTGGTGGGCTCCAAGTGGGAGCGGAGCGGGAAGTCGCACACGCCGTCGCAGTGGTAGGCTTCGTAATCCAGGGGCGCGATGATCCAGTCGTCCCAGCCCAGCTCCTTGAAGTTGACGTGAAGCGCTTTGCGGCTGCAGCGGCTCCGGATTTTTCTGTTCGGATTTCGGCCGCCACCGCCGGCCGCTCGGCCCGACAGCGCCGTCCTCCGCCTCCGCTGCTTCTGTTTGGCCAGAACGCCTCGGTTGAATTCGTGCGAGGCCAACGGGAGGTCGGAGGCACCGGCGCCCAGGGTGCGGATCTTCTGGCGGATCTCCTTGAAGAGATTGTCTTTCCGCTTGGTGCGAGAAAATACCACCAGCAGGGCCCTCTCGTGGGGCTGCGACGGGTGCTCCCGGCCGAACCCCAGCTGCCGGGGGGACAAGAGCTTCCCAGTCTGGGCCGAGACGATCCTTAACCAAAAGCAGAGCGCGGGCGGGCGCCGGGGACGGGCGCCTGGTTCGGCCCAGGGCCTCAAGGCCTCCCAGACGTCGAAGACTTCCCACTGGGGCTCAGCGTCGCCGGAGCCCAGGAGATCGCCCGCTCGGGAATCCAAAAGGCCCGGCTCCCGCTCTTCTTCGGTTGGATCGGGGCAAAGAGAGATCAGCAGGCGGTGGAGCATCCCTTCCGGGGAAGAGGCGAGGCTCCTGTTGGCGGCAGCTTTCCGCAAGATCCTCAGTTCGGCCCCGACGATTTCGTCCGCCTCGGCCAGGGTGGAAATGTCGAAGAGGTAATGCTGCCCGGCCTGCCAAGAAGAGTCGTCTGGAAGAGAAAGAGAAATGGATGGGTGGAAGCTGCCATGTTGAGCCCGAAGAGCAGGGAGGATCTGTCCCACCCTGGCCCTGGCCCAAAAGGGATTCCCTGCTTGCATTGCCCGGTCTACCAAGGTTTGCAGTGCCAGTTGGGCTATCCACTTTCCTTGCTCCCTGCTTTATCCCCACCAGTCCTTCCGGACCAATTGAACATAGTTGCTATTTGTATAACCTTTTTGGGGCCCAAATTCTGGTTCACCCTCATAAGAATGCCCCCAACACCGCAAAAGCTGGACCTGTTGCTTATCTACAAAGATATTCAAACCACACACCCAATGCCTGTTGTAAAATAAGTTGAACCCACTGTTCTTCCATGTAGCATCATGAAATTGCATTAAAATTGTGCTTTTCGGCATGTACCTAATGTCTCAATACAACATGAGGAAAAGGAGTTCAAAAATGGCCTTTGAAAAAGGAGGAAAATTTGGGAGCTGAAATCTCTCTTAATTTTTAAAACTTCGGTTGAAGAGGATCTGTCCATAAAATCGACCCACCTAAAACCTTCCACCCTTGACAGATCAAGAGATATTTAAAGGAACTGTATAGCAAGCATCTGCATTTATTTCCCAGCCCAAGCCGGGAATGGGCTGGGGTGGGGGAGAGAGAAAAATGGCCCCATGTTTTTCTTCCCACACTACCCACTCTCTTCATTGCTATGAGCCAAGTTAAACATTTCCTTGGTCGGTCAAGGATTGTTTTATTTGTTCAAATGTGTGCCTACTTGCACATTTTCTTTATTTAAATCCTCCAGCAGAGAAGGTGGAGGAAGAGAATAGTGTTGAGTGAGTTAATCCCTTATGGGGTGACCCATCTGAATCCCCTTCCTATCTCAGCTCGTTTATGTTAGGAAACCAGACATGAACTTTTTCCTGGGATTAATTAAAGTAACCAGATGTGACAATAAATATACGCCCTAACATTAAAATAAATAAATGGAAGAAAGAGGCAAAATAAATGAATGAAAAAAAGAGATTGTCATAAGGGCTTTCTCAACAGTACTGTAGGATGTGTTTCCCTCATCCTCCTCCCCTAATGCTGGATAAAATGAATCACCCAAGACTAAGTAAGGTGAACAGTGAAGCAAGGAATGTCTGGCCTTCCAAATGTTGCAGATCTGTAGTTCTCAGAGGGCTCACTTGAAATATCCTAATTAGAGCTGCTGGGAATTGTAGTTCAGCAGTACCTGGAGATATAACTTGACCTCAGCTTACCTTAGGGTCAGATTTAGTTAGTATTTGTGGGAGAGACCATCAGGAAATTGGGGAGGGGGAGAGAGGGCTGACTCTGAGAGGAGGTAATGGCAAATTCCTTCAACATAGCCATAGTTACATAGGCCCATGAAGCCGCTGGATTTCAAAGAGACTGGATCTTTCACAGCTGGAGGATGGGCTCCACAGTGCCCATTAATTGTTGGGCTCCTGAAGAAATGGAAGGGGAACTAACTAAATTTGCAGATGATATACCAAGCTGGCAAGAGAGTAGCTAATACCTCAGGGGACAGGCTCAGGATCCAGATGGATCTTGACAGACTGGGCCCAATCTAGCAAAATAAAATTCAATGCAGAGGAAACTAAAATCCTACAGGTAGGTAAGAAAAACCAGTTATGCATATAAATTGGGTGAAACCACACTCAATAGCAGTGACTGCGAGAGGGATCTTGGAGTCTTGGTGGACAACCAAGTAAATATGAGCCAGCAATGTGCAGTGGCAGCTTAAAAAGCCAGTGCATTAAATTGCATTAATTAATACAATCCAGGACTAGGGAGATACTAATGCCACTGTACAAAGCCTTAGTTAGACCCCACCTTAAGTATTGCATCCAATTTTGGTCACCATACCACAAAAAAGAGATTGAGACTCTAGAGAAAGTGCAGAGGAGAACAACCAGGATTATTAGGGGACTGTATCACATGAAGAGTGTTTGCAGAAACTGGGCATGGTCAGTCTGGCAAAGAGAATGACCAGAGCTGACATTATAGCAGTCTTCCAATATTTGAGGGGCTGCCACAGAGAGGAAGAGATCAGGCTGTTTTCAAAGGCACCAGAAGGCCAGACAAGGAATAATGGATGGAAGGTGGCCAATTTCAACCTGGAAATAAGGAGAAACTGCGAGAGCTCCAACATTTGAGAATTTCATGGGTGACTGGATTGCCACTTGTCCAAAATGGCCTACTACTGATTGGGAGGGGGGTTGGACTAGATGACCTACAAGATCCCTTCCAACTCTAATAATCTGTAATCCTTAATAGATTGATTAAAATGACCATGATGGCCAATTGGGTGCTTCTGGGGAGCCCCTTATCATTTCTTCCCTTCCCAATCAAATCCGTTTCTGCCACCCTGAATAGGGAGCCCAGCATAGAAACCGCTGGAGCAAATAGCCATAGAAAGCCTTGCACCTCTGAGCGCAGGATCGGAATCCGTAATCTTCCTTCCTCAATCTATGAGCCTTCCGGAGTATTGGGGACGGATGACTTGGGCCTGCCGGCTGGGAATTCTGGGAACGGTGGTTCCCATGGTTCATGGGATAGCCAACTTGGGGACAGCGGCTCTTGAACCGATTTGAAACAGGGTTACCCCGCGTTTTTTGTCCTCGCGTCTTCCGTTGAACTCCACGCATTGCGAAAGGGGCTTTCCCGTTTGGCTTTTTGGAGAGTCTCTTCTCATTGCAAAGCAGCGGCCGTACAGAGAGAAAAGGGAGAGGGCGGCGGTAGGGGCAGCAAGGAACGAAGGCCTTTCGGAGCTTTGCAGGCTATTATTCCGCTCGCCCAGCGCTCCCAAGAGTAGCGTCCCCTGCCTTTTTCTGCACCTGCGGCCCGAGCTCGGCGCGCAAAACCGGAGAAGCCAGCAGACGGCTATCTCAACTTCGGTCGCCCAGGCGGTGTAAAGCCTCCTTCGTTCCTGTTCAAAAGCGGCATCACGCGGCGGTTCAGATGCTGAACGTCTATGGAGATTCTCAACCACGACGTGGTTGTCCTAACGGTGCTTTTACCGCGCCACACACACACACACCCCAGGAGGCAACGGGATTTTCTTGAAAGCCCCGTTGCCTCTTGAGAAAGCACCTTTGGTTCAGATCCTAAGCTCTCCGCTAAGCAAGGATTCTAGGCCGTGCCTTCCATAACCACGGCCTTAGGAGGACTCGGAGGCATCTCAAAGCCACCAGGAACTCCAGAAACCTCGACTCCTGCATCTGCAGCATCGGGACCAAAACTAGGATAGGATAGGGTAGGGTAGGGTAGAATCAAGAAAAGAAAAGAGAAGAATAGAAAAGAGTAGAGTAGAGTAGGAATAGAGAAAAGATAAGAAAAAAGAAGAAAAGAGTAGAATAGAATGGAGTAGAATAGAAATAGAGAAGAGAGAAGGAAAGAGTAGAATAGAATGGAGTAAAATAGAGTAGAGTAGAATAGAATAGGAATAAAGATAAGAAAAAAGAAAAGAGTAGAATAGAAATAGAGAAAAGAGAAGAAAATAGAAGGAAAGAGTAGAATAGAATGGAGTAAAACAGTAGAATAGAATAGGAATAGAGAAAAGAGAAAAGAAGAAAAGAGTAGAATAGAATGGAGTAGAATAGAAATAGAGAAAAGAGAAGAAAATAGAAGGAAAGAGTAGAATAGAATGGAGTAAAACAGTAGAGTAGAATAGAATAGCAATAGAGAAAAGAGAAGAAAAGAATAGAGTGGGATGGAATGGAACAGAAGGAACAGAATTTTTATTGGCCAAGCGTGATTGGACACACAAAGAATTTGTCTTTGGTGCATATGCTCTCAATGTACAATCAAACCTGCCCTGGAATTCTTCCCTTGCAGCTCGATCCACTTTCTAAAACATCCCAGCTTTCCTTTTGGGTTGTCTCACAGTTCATCCAAACTCACAGTCGTCTGCGGCACTTTAATGCTTGGAGAGTAAATAAATTACTTACTTAGCGTACAGAAGTGTGTGGCCAGGTATTGCAGGAGCACAAAAATCTCATTGTCCATTCTGGTGGAGTTCAAAGGGAGTTTGCGTCCTCCAACTGCTCCCGAATAATATTTAAGCAGCTAACTAAACAAACAGCTTCAGGAGACTTTTGGATTATCGTAATATGTTCTCCGTTTAAAAGATCGACTAGATGCAGGAGTTTTGGTATCTGCAGGTAGTTGCAGGTGCTGTCCTTAACCTTAAAGGCGCATTCTGATATTTTAGAAAGTGTTGCTTTTTTGGTTTTGGATTTTTTTTCCCCTTCAGAAGAGGCCTGCCAGCAGGGTACACCAGCCCGCGAAGTCTAAACATAACATTCCCGTTTCTATTGTTTTCTCGGAGGGATAAAAGGAGTAAAGTCCGAGTCACGAGACTTCTCCCAAAATCAGCGAACAGAAAAATATTCGCGTGGTTAGAATTTTTTTTTGAAAAAAAAAATAATAGGACAGACAAAGCATAAATTGGCTAATATTCTTCGGAGTGGGGCGGCATACAAATCTAATATATTATTATTATTATTATTATTATTATTATTATTATTATTATTATTATTATTATTATTATCCCTCGCACTGCAGCCGCCGTTTCTGTTAGAAGGATAGCGCAACTCAGTTTAATTTCCTTGATTTAGGGAGCCTCCTCTAATTGAAACAACAATGATGTCGTAATTTCGAGGGGGTGTGACCACTCAATTCTTTAATGATTCTGTGCAATTGACAGATTAAAAATTATCAAAAGATCATAGCAGGTCGAAAGAGTAATTCAACCAGTTCAAACTCCACAAATCTCCCTAAGACTTTCTATAAGTCACATGTCCTCCTAAATCCATCAATTTATCCTCGGCGACTTTTGAGTCTTGCCTCGCTGACATACGGAAACGTGAACTTCATCAGTAGATACCCGTGGGTCATTCATAGGACCCGCGTTTTGTGAATACAAATACAGTATAAACAAAGCTGAAATTTACTGACCGCTCTCATCCTGGATATAAACTGTTTCAACTTCTACCCTCAAAAGGTTGCTATAGAACACCGCACACCAAAACAACAAGACACAAGAACAGTTGCCATCACTCTGCTAAACAAATAATTCCACTCAACACTGTCAAACTATTTACTAAGTCTGCACTACTATCACTACTAGTTTTTTCTCATCATTCCTATCACCCATCTCCTCCCCCTTATGACTGTATGACTGTAACTTGTTGCTTGTGTCCTTAAGACTTTTATTAATATTGATTGTTTCCTGATAGCTTATTTGGCCTCCAAGGCCAATCATTAACCTCATAATTCTTGACAAATGTATCTTTTCTTTTATGTACACTGAGAGCATATGCACCGAAGACAAATTCCTTGTGTGTCCAATCACACTTGGCCAATAAAGAATTCCATTCCATTCTAATCTAATCTAATCTATTCTAATCTAATTCTTTTGGTGTGTGTACACACGATATATTTCTCGAGGGTGATACACTTAATGCAGATCCCCGATCTGCGTCTTTACAAGGATTTGGAAGATACAGATCGGGGACCTGATCCAATTGCGAGGAGCAAAGGTTGCACCACCTCAGTCTTCCAACCCTATTCATTAGGAAACAGCCTGCTTGATGTACCGCCATTAGTTAAGGCGCTGATCTAGAACAGGAAAATTAGGAGGTCTTCCAGTCCCATTTTAGGCACGAAGCCAGCCGAGTAACCTCGAGTCACCTCTCTCTCTCTCAGTCCCAGGAAGGGGGCAATGCCAACCCGCTTCTGGGAAAAACCCTTGCCAAGAAAACTGCAAAGGACATATCCCAGGCAGGTTTTTTTGGAGAATCGAGCGTGATTTGAAGGGAAGGGGGGAAAATATTAGGAAATTTGTGGGCGCAGATCCCGCCTGATGCAGAGGGCATTAGCATTTAGTCACATGTACCGCTTCGTGGTGCTTTCCAGAGAGTAAGCCTGTTGCCCCCAGCAATCTGGCCTTGTTGGAAGGCTGGCATTTGAAGAAGCCCGCTCCGTGTCCCCCGTGCGTCCCCAAGGAGTTCTTACAATTCCGCTCTCCTTACTTGAGGTTTTTCATTTCACCTCTAATGTGGGAGCTCCCCTAACACAAGCCGAAAGAAGCTAAGAGACAAGTCGCTCCGTCTACTCTAAACCTTTCTTTGGGCTCGCTTGTAGCTTTACAAGCGCCTTACTCCCTCCCAGCGGTACATTTTTACAAGGCAGTGTGCTCTCGACCCCGTTACTCCTTTGACTTTGCTTGTTTACAATTGCGGGCGACTAAGTTTCATCGGTATCCTAAATGGGTTGGCCGTCCCTCCCTTCCTTTTCCTTTCCTATTGTTTTCACACGGCGTTTCATCCAACACAGGTCACTTGGAAGACATTCCTACCGAATGCTGAAATTAGAAGAACAGGGAAGATGGAACGAGAAGACTTTCGGGCGAGGGAAGCGGGATTTTTACGGCCTGGGTGTCTTTTCAGGCCAAAGAAAAGAAAGGCAGACGCTTGGGGAAAGTATTCAGACTGGTTGGAGAGTTCTATCTACTCCTGTAGTTTTAATCTCTCGTTCCCTCATTCTCTTTTTCATTTTCTTCTCCTCCTCTGCATTTTGATACAGAGCGATTTTCAGTCACCAAGTCCAACCCTGGGGGGGAAATCCATTATACTTTATATAATCCATTATATTATACATTTATATAATTTATATTATACATTACATTTATATTATAAATGTATTATTAAAGAAACCTCCCCACGAAGCGGCGAAGCAATAAATCACCCAAGTTCGTAAAGGCGTCCAGAATTAAAAGGAGAGGAGGAGGAGGAGGAGGAGGAGGAGGAGGAAGAAGAAGAAGAAGAAGAAGAAGAAGAAGAAGAAGAAGAAGAAGAAGAAGAAGAAGAAGAAGAAGAAGAAAAGGAAAAGTGCGCACTGCGCAGCCCTTTAGGAGAGGAAAATTCAGAGCGGGCAACCTTTAACTAGTCCCCCTCCCTCTGAGCTCCCTTCATTTGGGGGGTCCAAAGCTGTTCTGCGGTTGGGTTCTGCAATTCCGGCTAATTATAGAGACGGGCCAATCACGGATTGGCCCCTCCGAGGCGCTCTTGCTATTGGCTCGCCGTTTCCAGTCAAGGTGACAAGCCCCCCGCCTGCCCCCACCTCCGGTTGGCGGCGGTGGCTGAGTGAGGGTCCCGCCACCGCGGGCAAAGGAGGCAGATCAAACAGCGAGGTAGCCGCGCCGCCCTTTCTTTAACCGTCCCTTGCCCGCCTCCCTCTTCCCACGAAGGGCTTCGATGGAGTTTAAGCGATCCAAAGGAACTCAGTTGCAAACGCCTCGCAAAATCTCTCTCCCTCTCTCTGTCTCCCTCTCCATCTCTCCCTCCCCTCCCTCCCTCCCTCTCTTCCTCTCTCTCTCTCCATCTCCCTCTTCTCTTCCCTCTCTCCCTCTCTCCCTCCTTCCCCCTCTCCCTCTCCCTCCATTTTCCTCTCTCCCTCTCCCTCCCTTCATCACCACCTCTCTCCCTTCCTCTCTCCTTCCCTTCTCCTTCCCTCCCTCCAGCTCCCTTTCACCTATCTCTCTTCCTCCCTCTCCCTCTCTTTCTCCCCCCCCTCCTCAAACACACAGCGACTCGCGAAAGGGCCTCAGCAGGGCCTGGGAAGCAAGTTTGAGGAAGGGCTCCGTGGTCTTGACTTGGCCAGGGGGAGTGTCCCCTTTGCTGTCGAGGCAAGCCAAGCCAGACCCGGGAGGAAGGAAAAGCCGCGTAGAGGCTGTCTGGGGGTACCCCTGGCGGGGAAAAGCCTGCTGGACCGTTAGAGGCGGGGACGGAGCAGCAGGCTTCGCAAGTCCTGCCCGAGCGGCGATCGAATAAGCCACAGGCGTGGGCTGGTCGTTGGATTTGAAAGGAGTTTCCTAAACCTGGCCGCTCAGGCTTTCACGTCTTCCCGCCCGCCGTGGCCTTTTCCATCTGTTCATACCCACTTGGGGCCCCATCCGTCGCTCCAGCAGGTCAACCTCTCGCCATTTCTACTCCAGGAATCAGGTTGTTTCAGTGCAGCCGCCCGCCCATCGGGCAAGAAGGGAAGGG
Source organism: Erythrolamprus reginae (assembly GCF_031021105.1). Lineage (NCBI taxonomy): Eukaryota > Metazoa > Chordata > Lepidosauria > Squamata > Dipsadidae > Erythrolamprus > Erythrolamprus reginae. The sequence goes on from NC_091950.1 coordinate 250,996,112, forward strand.
AGGCTGGGAATGGGAGTCCTTCTCATTTGCCCCACAAATGCCCCCAGCCCCCAGAAAGGTTACAATGGAAACAGCATTTTCACTGTAATTAAATCCCAATATCTTTTTGAGCCCCTTCAGCTTTGTTTTTCCTTTTCCCCAGGTCTTCCTGATCTTCTCCGGACAATTTTCCTCCCTAAAGAGGAAACCATTTCCCAGTCGTGAAAACAGGAATTCGGGCACCTTTGTTTCCGAGGAGATGCTATTACCTCATTCGGGCACCTCACTGATCCCACACACACACACAAACCCCCCACACACACCTCAGATTCCTCAAAAGGGATCTGCAGCTGAGAATCGACTTTGGTCCGGCACCGAAACTCCTTGTAGGGAAACAATTTACGTTGTTTGGCGATTTAGAAGCTGAGAACAAACAATAGTAAAGGTCGAGTCTTCCGCTGCTCTTGGAAGCTCGCGTTTCTTGCAGACCTTTCATTACCAAACTAGGTAACGACATCAATGATTTTGTTTTATTTATCATTCGCGGCCGCTACCGCCTTTCATATCCCCTTTCTTCGAATTACAACAAATGCAGCCGTTTGGGCCCAGGCTCGGTCCGTCTGCAGTAATTTTTCTCCTTGAGTTATTCATGTTTAAATGAACTTTGCTTCAAGAGTGTTAGCCGTTCAGAGTCCATTTGAAATTGGCGGCATATAAATGCTACTATGATAGATAGCTAGATAGATAGCTAGATAGCTAGACAGATAGCCAGATAGCTAGCCAGTCAGCTAGACAGACAGACAGACAGACAGACAGACAGACAGACAGACAGACAGACAGACAGACAGACAGACAGACAGACAGACAGACAGACAGACAGACAATATCGTTTATGATACGGAAACGGAAAACTGCGAAATCATTTTCTGGTGATGTCTACGGCACAAAAATCGCCATCCTGCAAAATAATCGTTAAATCTTTAGTCTAAAGGGGTAGAACAGGTTAATTTGGCTTATATTAGGAAGGATCCTATCCATTTTCTGGATTAGACCCGATTAATTGGGCAGTAATTTGACGAATAGAGAAAGTTACTTTTCAGATAGCTTCTGTCCGGGGTTGAAGTATCGCGGGGTCGATTCCTTGTAAATTGGTATGCTTCATTCTTTTTTCTTTTAAGGCAAAACCAAACACTTCCACACCCCGCAAAGAATGGGTGAGAAGACGGCGATGGGGGAACGGATAAGGCTAATAATTTCCCAACAGGACGACGTGGTTTTCCTTTCTCCCCCAACTCCCCAAATCCATCGCCCACATCTATCTATCTATCTATCTATCTATCTATCTATCTATCTATCTATCTATCTATCTATCTATCTATCTATCTATCATTCTGTCTGTCTGTCTAATCTTATCCATCCATCCATCCATCCATCCATCCATCCATCCATCCATCCATCTATCAGTTTAATTTATATGCCGCCCAACTCCCTAAGGACTTTGGACGACTCACAGCAAAGAGAACTACATCTAAAAGGAGCAATTTTTTAAAAAAAAGACAATTGAAAACCCATCATTAAAACCACGTGTATCTTTTGCGGTCGGATCTAGACAGTGCATCATTTAATCAACGGCCCCAGGCCTGCTCGGGGATGGGAGGGGGGGGGCATTGATCAAATTTACAACAAAACCCCCGAAGCCGAGCTCTAAACCCAAATGGCGCGCGATCCTACGGACCTTACCCCACCCGCCAACACCAAACCTAGAAACATAGAAGATTGACGGGAGAAAAAGACCTCATGGTCCATCTAGTCTGCCCTTGTACCATTTCCTGTATTTTATCTTAGGACGGATATATGTTTATCCCAGGCATGTTTAAATTCAGTTCCTGTGGATTTACCAACCACGTCTGCTGGAAGTTTGTTCCAAGCATCTACTCCTCTTTCTTGTAGCCCGTCTTTGGACCCGTTCAATTGTATCAATATCTACCACCCAGTGTAGACAGAAAGAGCTTTTTTTTAAAATTGGGGGAAAGAGGAGGGGACCCTTCTCTTCTCCGTTAAGGTCTTCCGACCGAGGCCAATCCAACTCGCCATCCCGGAGAAGGAGAATTAAAAAAAAAGAAGAGGAAGAGCAAAGAGCTTCGCAAGGCGCCTGGATGCAGCGCATCTCCTCACACACAGGTTCGCTCTCTCGCTCACCTCCCGGCCGCGCCAGCAGCGCCTGGTCCGCGAAGCCCGTGACGGTGTTGGGCCGGCCGCCCGGGGCGTCCTCGATCTCTCCCCCCTCTGGCCGGGGTGGATCCCGACCGCCGGCCAGGCGGAGGTACAGCGCGACCATGTAGTCGTGCGGCGGTGCCATCGTGCCGTTACCCGAGACGCTTCCTCCTCCTCCTCCTCCATCCCCGTTGGGTCGCTCGCCGGGCTTGGACTTCCAGAAGCCGAGGGCGGCCTCGCTTTCTCCTGCCGCCGCCGCCGCCACCGGAGGCCGAACAACTGCGGCGTCCAGCCGGCCGTAGCGGAGGCGGCAGGCGCTCCAGAGGCAGCAGAGGCAAAGCGCCGCGGCCGCCCTCAGCCGCATTGCTCTCGCGAATCTCCGTGGCAGCCCCGGTTCGGCGGGCTCTGAGCGGCTGGCGCGGGGGCTTTGAGGGCTCCTCGGATTGCCCGGCCGCTTTTGAACATTGTGTTTCACTCCACGCCGAACCAACCAGGACAACTTACAAGCGGCGGCGGCGGCCGGCTTGGGAACCTTCGCGCAGCGCCCCCTGCGGGCCGAGTCGCCTGCCTGAGGCGAGAAGGGCGCTCGCTTTGGAAAAGGCGGGAAGGCGGGCGAAGCGGAGTCACGCAAGAATGAAAAAAAGAAGAAGCGTGAGGGGGGAAGGAATACAGCCCCTCCCCAATATAAACAGCCTCGCTGAGTCACGTATTTGTTTTGACAAACTCTTCTTCTTGCCTTCCTTCCACCCCGCCGTCTCTTCCCCTTTTCCTGTTTCTTTCCTCTCCCGGTGTGTGTGTGTGTGTGTGTGTGTGTGCGTGTGTTTGAACCGAAGCCGTCAGAAATAACACCAGCCGGAGTGGAGTTGGCCGGGGCTTCCCGCCGCGCGGGCCCCTTGGCCAAAGGGACAGAGGAGGAGTTGTTGGATGCCAGCATCCCTGCGTCTCTTTTCGGCTGGACGCTGTAAGGAACAGCCCCCCCCTCCGGGGTTGGGAGTAGGAAGAGGCGAGGCTGGCCTCGTGGAGAGCGCAAGAGAGGGAAAGCGATTGGATTCGTTTGGCGGGAATTTGATCAAACCTCTTCGAAATAAGGGATAGAAGTTGCACTTGCTTGCTTGCTCGATCTACGGTATGTATCTATGTATCTATCATATATCTATCTATCATCTATCTACAATCTATCATCTATCAATCTATCATCAATCAATCATCTATCAGTATCGTTATCTGTTATCTGTCCATCTATTATTTATCATCATCTATCTATCTATCTATCTATCTATCTATCTATCTATCTATCTATCTATCTATCTATCTATCTATCATCTAACGTTATTTATCATTATCTATTATCTGTTTGTCTATCTATTATCTATCATTATCTATCTATCATCTATCTATCTATCATTACCTATAATCTATCAATCTATCATCTATTTATCTATCATCTACCTACCTATCATCTATCTATCTATCTATCTATCTATCTATCTATCTATCTATCTATCCATCCATCCATCCATCCATCCATCCATCCATCCATCCATCTATCTATCTTTTCCTGCTCTTTCGGATGTCAGCTCCCGTCGCTCCCTCTACAAAAGCGAGAGTTTAAGAAGCGAAGAGAAAATAAAAATAAACATCTGGATTATATACAGTATACTACTCCAGTAGTAGCCCTGCAACAGATGGAGCGGTAGCGATGTTGGTGATCGAAGTGACTGAGTTTAGTAGATTTACTCCGCCATTTCGACCAGCTTTCGGCACGTAGTCTAAGTTCAGCGAGTCCAATTTAAATTACCTAAGTGGAGTTTCATTTTGAGCGACCAAACCGGGAACCGGGTTACAACACCGAACTCGTCTTCAAAATGGCACCTCTGTTACTTCCACTGTTGCTGCTTATTTGAACCCTATGGTAATCATTAGGTGTTGTACCCCATGATTCTTGACAAATGCATCTTTTATGTACACTGAGAGCATATGCACCAAAGATCAAATCCTTGTGTCCAATCACAAATGGCCAATAAAGTACTTCTATTCTATTCTATTCTATCGTACCCTATCCTACTCTACTCTACTGCTGGATTATACGGCCATTTGTGATGTTAAAGTTACTGTCCACCTTTTCCTACTAATGATCGGTTATCACGGACCACAGAGAATGAATCGAATAGAATGCAATGCAATGCAATATAATAGAATGAGGAATGGGAATGAGATAGTAATAATAATCAGGTAAGTAGTATAAGTCATATGGCACAGATGTACTGCCTAATACTATATGCGCATTGGTTATACTTGAATATGGATTTCCCAGCAAATCTAGTCAGCTGACTCCGTTAAGTGATGACCTCTAACGTGAAGACCGCAGGATTCGCATTTTAAGGCGCTGTCGAGTGCTACGTATAATTAGGAGTTTCTCTCACAATAGAATGGAGGCATGCAATCTTCGACGGCCTGGAGGTTAATCGGAGAACTGTAAAATGCATTCATTTTAATGGACTTTGCTGAATGATGTCTTTGACATTTTAACAAGGAAAATCGGTTGCTCAGAAGCATTAAAAGGACACAACCCCAGTTTCTTTTCCGCCCCATTCCTCCCTGAAACTTCTTTCTGGTTACCAGTACTTTATTAACCCTTTCCCTTTTCTTGAGAAGTTTCTTGGTTCTTCATTCAGACGTTTCTCTATATCCCGATTTAAATAACAAACTCACACTTCAAGGCTAGTTAATTCGGTTCTTGCAATGCCGAATAGGGCAGCCGTCTTTTCTGCAGAAAGAATCGAATTACAAAGCAAGCATTCTAGATTGGCGAAGGTTTATTGCCTGGCGGTCTGGACAAGCCTTTGAATAGGGTGTATTCCAGAGCGAAGATCGGCAGAGAAGTTACGGAAGAGGTGGAGTAATTTGGGAGGTGTTTGAAGTGAGTTCCATTCTGATCGTTTACCATTTATTTTATGGTAAAGGTGAATTTTGTTTCTCTGTTGGGAGTAGGGAGTCTTAGGTGATTCGAGGTCTGTATTCACTTTTATGTGTGTGTGTGTTCCCTTAATACACCTCCCAACTTTCGGAATTGCTCAGCTAAATTAGCAATAGCAATAACACTTAGATTTATGTACCGCTTCACGGTGCTTTTACAGCCCTCTCTAAGCACTTTACCGAATCAGCCTATTGCTCCCAGCAATCTGGGTCCTCATTTTACCCACCTCGGAAGGATGGAAGGCTGAGTCAACCTTGAGCCGGTGGTGAGATTTGAACTGTTGAGCTACAGCTAGCAGTTAGCTGAAGTAGCCTGCAGTGCTGCACTCTAACCACTGCGCCACCCTGGCTCTTCAATGAGGCATTATTCCCATCAATGGGGAATCCCATCAAATCCAGCAATGGAGAACCAAGAGAGGGACAAGAGAGATGATTTTATTTTAGTCAAGGTTATGATGGGATTGCTTTGGCCAAGACAAGAACAGGTGAATCGTGCTTTTAAATCAGTAGTGGAGAAAGAGTCAGAGATAACTCCCAGAGTTTCTAGAACTTCCAGATTTTTCATCAAAAAGTCAAGTGCAGGTTTACCTGCTGAGCTTCTCTAATCTGGTGTGGCATTCTAATTCATTCAAAATTACATTGACATCCAAGGAAGGATTCAAGAAGAGTTTGCAGTGCAGCTCTTTGTGGATCTACTCAGAAATAACTCCCATGAAGTTTAGATGGATTATTTCCCCATTCACCACAAATAGGTGAAGCATTGCAGCATTAGACTTTAGCCATACAAATGAAAATAAATAATAATTTGTCTATAATACAAGTTATTAGATTTTTAAAAATACTCTTGTTACAGATTACTGAGCTATGTGAGGAGGGAGGGAGGGAGAGAAAAAAAAAGTTAAACCATGATATTTCAGTGTCTAAGATTTAATACCCAGTTTGGCAATTCTTCAAATTAAACAGTCATTGAGCCCAAATGGGTTGTACCTTAAATGCATTGCATCAATCAGTCCTTCCCTGCTGTGGATTATAAACCAAGTTCGTGCTAAGCATGCTATGTGAATACATTGCATTGAGGTTCTATCTATCTATCTATCTATCTATCTATCTATCTATCTATCTATCTATCTATCTATCTATCTATCTACCTATCTATCTACCTACCTATCTACCTATCTACCTACCTATTATTTATTATTTACTCATTTATTTACTTACTTACTTACTTATTTATTTATTTATTTATTTATTTATTTATTATGCACATATAAAGCATATATTAAAATGTTGGGAATGATTTCGCTCCTCCAAGAAAGATTTATGTTGAGAAGGCTTGGATGAAGAGATCAGTTTGCAACAGGCATTTTGCAGGTGTTATAGAAAACACCGCCTCCCCTTCCAAATTTCAGGAGAAAGAGCTAGTAGAACAAAGCCTACAACAAACAATGGATGAGCCTTCAATATTTCTTGTTATATATAGTGGGATCTTTCCTGAAGATCAACCAAATCTATAACTTTGAAAGTCAGTGGGTATCTTCTTTACAAGTTGGCAAAGTCTTCTGTGATAACCAAAACTTTGAACTTTATTAAATAGTTAATTGGCAGTGTAATGTGTAATGCCAATTAGTTTCCGGGCACAATTCAAAGTGTTGGTTATGACCTATAAAGCCCTACATGGCATTGGACCAGATTACCTCCTTCTGCAGCATGAGTCCTAACGACCAGTTAGGTCCCACAGAGTCAGCCTTCTCCAGTCCCCGTCAACTAGAAAATATCATTTGGTGGGACCTAGGGGAAGAGCCTTCTCTGTGGGGGCCCCAGCCCTCTGGAATCAGCTCCCCCCGGAGATTCCCACTGACCCCACCCTCCTTGCTTTCCGTAAAATCTTAAAGACCTACTTATGCTGCCAGGCTGGGGCCATTAGACCTTAGCCCCCTGGCCGATGAGTGTAGTATGTTTTCTTGTGTGAATGGTAGTGAATGATTTTAAATCTTATGAGTTTTTAATAGTTTTTTAGTTATATCAATTGTATTTTTAGATATGTATATGGTATATTGTTTTTGACATGTTTGTGAGCCACCCCAAGTCCTCGGAGAGGGGTGGCATACAAACCCAATCAATCAATCAATAAATGTGCATGGCTACTAATCACTGTGTAATGTCAAATGTGTAATGCGCATGGCTTCTAGTCACTATTGAGAAACCTGGCTGATGTGTTTAGCATCAGCTGCACCTTTGAAATCAAGCCCAAAGAGTGCATTATATTTCTGTTAGATAACTCTATGAAATGATATTCTGTGTTAGGTCATTGTTTTGCTATTCCTAGGATTGTCTGCATTCATCAGTAGCAGCAATCTGGCAGAAATTTTATTCTGCTCTCGCTGAGCATCTTTTTCAGTGGAGGGGATAAAGAATTGACTTTGTGCTTTCTGCATAGAAAGCATTGCTATCTAAGGCTTGAGCCATGAATGTCCACCAGCTAATTACTGTTCTGGGGAAGTATTTTGTTTCTACACCGTATATGACTTTAAAAAAAATCATATCCCATGGGTTCCATTAGAATATTATGTTGACAGCCAGGCCCTTCAATCTTCAGCCTTTTAGTTTGAAAGGATGCACATTATAATTGAACTTTTGGCCACTTTTATCCCATGGTGTCTACCACAAAACCTCCAAACACAGAGTCTCTTCCATCTGTTCTACATTGCAGCTTTGTCAAATCCCTCTTCCGTTTCCTTTGTCCATCCTGCCAGGTCTAGTCAACTGCAGGATCTTCCAGTGTTGCAATGTCTTTAAAAAAGTCTCCAAGCATGTCTCCATCTTCCTTGGCGAGATTGTTGATTTGTTTGTCTTGGTTAAAATGCAAGCATTTGTTTTTCTGTGCACATATGATCTTATTGGCAAACCACTGAATTTGGACTTAACCCTTTTCAAAGACCTAATTAGCAGACTGCCGTAGCAGACATTGGAGAGAAAAAACTGCTGTTTTCTATTCTCAACCCCCCCTCCACATATTATTAATTTGCTCACATTGCAAAAAGGACATATTTTGCCAAGCATAGTGCTTCTCCCTGTCTCAACTGAACTTGCCAATAATCAGAATTACATTGCAGCTAAGTACTGTATTACTTACCCTCCCTTTTATCTCTAAGAAATCAATCAATCATAGTCTTAATCCTCTTAATTGTCCTCCCTTCCTTCCATGGAAGCTAATTGGCAGCTTCCATGGACTGCCAAGCCTGTGCCCAGATCCTTCTTTCCAAACGTATATATCTCTGGAATACACTGTAGTAGAATGGACAGTTACTTAGCTTTCTTCCTAGTAATCTTGAAACAGGATGGATTTGAACAGAAAGCTCTCAATCTTAATCCAGTACAGTGGTACCTCTACCTACAAACGCCTCTACTTACAAACTTTTCTAGGTAAGAAGATTTTTTTGCCTCTTCTCAAGAACCATTTTCCACTTACAAACCCGAGCCTCCAAAACTGTAATCAGAAAAGGCAGGGAGAACATAAGAACATAAGAAGAGCCATGCTGAATCAGGCCAAAGCCCACTGAGTCCAGCATTCTGTGTCACACGGTGGCCCACCAATTGTACATGGGGATCTTGAGCAGAAAGAGAAGGCAAAACCCTCCCTTTCCCTTGACCCCCAACAAATGGTACCCAAGGGAATCCTGTCTGCCTCAACCAACATAGAAGCCTCCATGGGGCCTCTCTAGGAATCTCCTGGGAGGAAACAGGGCCTCCACCCTCCCTGTGGTTTCCCCAATCGCACACATTATTTGCTTTTACATTGATTCCTATGTGAAAAATTGCTTCTTCTTATAAACTTTTCTACTTAAGAACCTGGTCACGGAATGAATTAAGTTCATAAGTAGAGGTACTGCTGTATTATTACTCCTTGCCATTGCTTATCAGTGTGTCTTTGTTATCAGTGTGTCTTTGGATTATTTATTCATCTTTACACACCTATCTCTACCCCCACTCTCTCAGTAGAGTCACTTAATGTCCCTACTAAGATTTTAATTGCTGGCTCACACCAGCAATCCAGACCATGCTAGATTTCTAATACCTGGAGTAGAATGATCTACTCAGCCCAAGGGGACAGTGGATCCCTGATCCTTTAAATTCTTTCCACACAATACAAGCAATGCAGTTTCTAAATCTATTTCTTATTGAATTGCCAAGCTACATCAGACAGCAAGATGAATGTATTTATTTCCTTTGAGGTACAATTGATCTTTATAAGAATTAAAAGCTATACAGTCAGTCACTGATTATTAACCATGCCATCTTTAGAAGGTCAAGCTATTTTAGAAGGTCAAACTATTTACCAAAGCACTAAAAGGCAAGATGAGAAACAAGGGATGGAAACTAACCAAGGAGAGAAGCAATTTATAACTAAGGAGAAATTTCTTAATGATGTGAGCAATCAACCAATGCAATAGCTTGCCTTCAGAAGTTGTGGGTGCTTTCCACCACTGGAGGCTTTCAAAAAGAGAATGGACAGCCATTTATTTATACAGCAGTGATGGTGAACCTTTTTTTCCTCGGGTGCCAAAAGAGGGGGAGCATGCACTATCATGCATGCGTGAGTACCCACACCCATAATTCAATGCCTGGGGAGGGTAAAAACAGCTTCCCGAGGCCCTCTGGAGTAAAAAACGGCCTCTTTCCCACCTTTGGGCCTAGTAGGCTCATGTTTTGCCATCCCCATGCGCCAAAGGCTAATAATAATAATAATGATGATGATGATGATGATGATGATGATAATAATAATAATAATAATAATAATAATAATAATAATATTTGTATGCTGCCCCTCTCTGCAGACTCGGGGTGGCTCACAACAATGATAATAACAATGTGACAATGTAACAAATCTAATATTTAAAGATATCTAAAAACCCATCATTTAAAACCATACAACACAAGCATATCATACATAAAACAATATAAGCCTGGGGGAGATGTCTCAATTCCCCCATGCCTGGAGATACAGGTGGGTCTTAAGCAATTTACGAAAGACAAGGAGGGTGGGGACAGTTCTGATCTCTGGGGGGAGTTGATTCCAGAGGGCTGGGGCCACCACAGAGAAGGCTCTTCCCCTCTGGCCTGCCAGACGATATTGTTTAGTCGATGGGACTAGAGAATGCCAACTCTGTGGGACCTTATCGGCCACTGGGATTCGTGTGGCAGAAGACGTCCATCCCCCCCAGAGGCCTTATGGAAGCTGAAAATGCCCTCTCAGATCCTCGGTTCAAGCCAAAAATCAGCTGGCTGGCAAACACATGCCTGTTAGAGCTAAGCTAGAGCAACGGCTCATGTGCCAGCAGATATGGCTCCACGTGCCACCTGTGGCACCCATGCCATAGGTTTGCCATCACTGGCCATGATGGTGAATGCATGCCACGTGTGCCAGAGGTGGGGGGGGGGGTGCACCATCAACAATTGCTGTTCTGGTTTCTGGCACGTGCAGGCAGATTGGCCAGCTGATCTTCATGCATGCTGGAGCACCAGAAACCCGAAGACCAGCTGGCTGGTGTACATGTGTGCCAGCCAGCTGGTCTTCAGGTTTCCGGTGCTCTGGGGTGTTCGTGCCCACATTCCGGTTTGGGCACTCAGTGACAAAAAGGTTTGTAATCACTAGTATAGGGTCTCTTGCTTTATTAGAGGATTGGACTAGAAGATCTTCATGGACCATTTTTATTATTATCATCATCATCATCATCATCATTATTTTTATTATTATCATTATTATTAGCAATACAAGATCACTATGCTGGATTTCATGTTTCATCACCACTCAGGAACTTCCCAAACACCTAGGACTGAGTAATGTAGCAGCGAATTATGTGTGCTGATCCCAGTAAAGTGGCCATTTGTAGTTGACAGATGGATATTTTGTCAATTCCGATGGCTTTCAAATGTCCGCTGAGATCCTTTATTAGTATTAGTATTATTGGTTCTAGGTATTGGAAAGTTGTGCATCCTTCTGAATGAATATAATTTATGGGAAACATGATTACATGATCTGAATGGGAGCAAGATGGAATAATATGAAAAAATGATTCTCAGAGACTCAAGAGAAATGAGAGTGGTGATAGGTGAGCATTTGCTTTGAAAAAAGATCTGCTTGTTTAGAATATGTGGTTTAGCATAAACTTACTGTATTTTTGGAAGTACAGTATAAGACACACCTTCCCCGCCCCCTAAAAGAGGTTGAAAATTTGTGTGTGTCTTATACTCTGAATGAAGCTTTTACTAAGCTTTTTTTGAACCCTAACAAGATGCTAAGGAGTGAAGCGATTTTCCATGCTTTGCTAGCTGAGCGATCTTCCCTTTGTCTGTTTTTTTCACAGCTGCTTTCTCTGACAATCAGCTGGGCTTCTGTGCCTTAGAAGCCTTTTTTCAGCCCTAATGCCAGTGAAGTGATCTTTCCTGCTTTGCTAGCAAGCAATCTTCCGCCTTTTTTTCAGTCTAACAAAGTGCTAACGAGTGCAGCGATCTTCCGTACTTTGCTAAGGAACAGACCTTCCCTTTGTCTACTTTTCCTATCTCTCTCTGGAGAGAGAAGTGAAGTGTTTTAGAAACTCTTTTCTATCCCCAACCAGGAGATAAAAAGCAAGCACATGGGCTCAAAACCAGCAAACTAATGTGCTGAAGCTGACCAGATAAAGACTTGTAGATGAATTAAAATTATTTTTTCCCTTATTTTCTCCCCCCAAAACTAAGGTGTGTCTTATACTCCAAAAAATACGGCATTTATATATTTGCGTGGCAAAGGAAATGAATTTAAATCTAAATGCATGACTGATTTGAATACATAAGTGAACTATGTTTTTGCTGGCACTCAGGATTCTTCCTTCTCTTTTTTGTTCACTTGCAGACTCTGGAAAACTCAGCAGGCAGGCTAATGTGCAGTTCAGGCCGTGCAAGAAATAGGGGAAAGAACAATCTAGCCATACCCCACTTGCTCTTAGGAGCCTCCTGATTTACTTTGGCCAAAATGAGGAATAACCTTTGGCTAGGCAGTAATGATTTAAAGCAGAGCACATTTGTCATCTATGTGCTTACCTGGAAAGGGAAAAGTAGGATTGATGTCGATGAAGGTACAGTATGTAGAAATCCTGCTATTTTTTTTTTAGTTATGAAGTTTTACTTGATCCTAATAAATCTATATCCATACTTGGGAATTTTTCTGACTGCTTCTCATAAATCATTCAGTGATGATATAAGTTACCGGTACATGGAAACTGGAGTTTTATGCTTTGAAGATCATTTCCTTTAACCACAAAGATACATGTGACTGTAGCATCCCCCCACCCCCTAGTGCAGTGATTTTCAACCTTTTTTGAGCCGCGGCACATTTTTTACATTTACAAAACCCTGGGGCACATTAAGAGGGGGGGGGGCGCGACTACAAAAGTTTGGACAAAAAAATATCTCTCTCTCTTCCTCCCCTTCACTCTATTTCTTTCTCCCTCCCTCCCTCTTTCTTTCTTTCTTTCTCTCTCCATCCCTCTTTCTTTCTCTTCCTTCCTTCCCCTTTTTTGCTCTCTTTCTCTCTCCCCCCTCCCTCTATGTCTTTCTCTCTCTCTCCTTCCCTCCCTCTCTTTCTCTCTCTCTTGCTTTCTCTCTCTCTCTTGCTCTCTCTCTTTCTCTTGTTCTCTCTCTCTCTTGCTTGCTTTCTCTCTCTCTTGTTCTTTTTCTCTATCGCTTGCTCTTTCTCTCTCTTTCTTTCTCTCTCTCTCTCTCTCTTGCTTTCTTTCTCTCTGAGCTTCACGGCACACCTGACCATGTCTCGCGGCACACTAGTGTGCCACGGCACACTGGTTGAAAAACACTGCCTTAGTGCACCTATCCCATATTGATTTCCCCCATTTCTCTCTCTTTTTCTTTTTGCTCTCTTCCCAGGAAAGAATCTGAGTATTTTGCTTCAGTCAAGAGACAGATCCCAGTAATTGCTGGCATCTATACTTTCAAAAATCAACAATCAACCTTTCCTCACATATCTCTATCTCAGCATCTTAGCTGTAAGTTGAAACTCCCATGACAAATAGGAAAGTCTAATTCAACTAAATTTACATTTCCTCCCTCTACATTCTTGGTTAATGTAGGCTTTATGGTTTTAGGACCAAAAAAACTTTTTCCTCTTTTTTTCTCCCCTTTAATATCAATCACAAATGAATGAATTATCCTTAGAAGTGATTTCTAGTATTTTCTAATATTGCACACCCAATATTTTGATTTCAACTGTTTTCATTCCAGTTATGACTGGATGGCACCACATTTAGTTGTAAAACATTAGTAAGGGAATGCTACCTTCACAAAGGACTCCTACGAAAAGATGAATTATATTTTACAAAGCCTGTTTTTTTAAAAAAAGGATGGCAGCTTTAAACAAGAACTAAAGCTTGGTGGGCATTGGATTTGGTATTATGTACTGTGCTGTTTTTATTATTGTTGTGAGCCGCCCCGAGTTTGCGGAGAGGGGCGGCATATAAATCCAATAAATGTAATCTAAATCTAAAGGGAGAGAAAGTAGCCAAAGCTCAACTTTGAATATGCAGCCAAGGACTAGAGCCAAAAAGGGGAAATCAGGAAGTCAGATGGAACTTCGGGTCACACAGGCTGATCAGTAACAGAGATGTCAGTAAGTGATTTTCTATAATGAAACACAGAGTGTAGGAAAATCAAGATCCTTCATTATCCCGGCAAGAGGGATAACATGTGAACGCGTTGCAAACCTGGTGGACTATTCATGATTTTCACCTAGTGACAGAAAACTTACTCTACTCATTCAAAGGAATTAAGCCAACAAAAAGAATGGAGGTGTTTATTTCACTTACTTATTTTAAAGATTTACCATATTTTTTAGAGTATAAGATGCACCTTTTTACCACCCCCCAAAAAGGGTGAAAACTTGGGTGCATCTTATACATTGAATGTAGCCCCACCTACTCAGCCACTTCACCCTTTGGCCTCTGCCTCTCAGCAGTTTACCTCCTTGCAACAAACAAAACAGAGCCTATTAAGCCAAGCAATTCATTATCAGCTTCCAGACCCTCAGCTGATTTGAGGCTGCAGACAGGCCACATGCTAAACTGAAACTGAAACTAGCTGCAAGTAGGCAAATTGCTGGAAGGGAGAGACAGACTTTTATTTTCTGCTAAACTGGATGCAAGGAGGTAAGTCAATAACTACTGTATAAATATAGAACGTTCAAATTATTAAACTTAATTTTTAAAGATTGCTTTATTGTTCTAGACAAAAATAATGAAGAAGCTTTTTAAAATAATTGATCTGAAGAGGCCCAGTGGTATTGTATATTATTTTAAATAGCAGAGAATAACTATGCTTCCAGAAAGCCACACCAATTTTAACAGAATCTGTACATGTACAGCCTGAAAAGTAATAGTGTCCCGTTTTAGTATTAAGTATATATTTAGTATTAAGATAAGGCAGCTGAGTTAAACCTTGACTTAGTCATGTTTGGAGTAGATTTATTTAAATAATTGGGAGGAGTTAGTGTGACATTTAACAAAACCTTCTGGCATTAATATACTGCCATAATGTACATTTCTCCAATACTTTGCTATTTTGATGGGTCAGACACACATGCACAGAAATACCCAGCAAATGTGCATATCATCTGTGCGGTTTGCTGGGAGGCAAATTGCTGGGAGGCAGAGACAGAATCCCCCCCCCTTGTTTTCCTCCTTTAAAACTAAGGTGCGTCTTATTCTGCACTGTGTTTTATACTCCAAAAATATAATATATACTATAATCACCCATCTTAAGAATTGCAACTCTGGACACTTCACAATTGCTCTGTATATAAAATAAGTAAATAAATTTTCAGAGAAATTTGTGAACAGAAATTCTGCTTTGATAAGATTAAAAGGAGAAAGGAATAAAAATAATACAATTTTTATGGCTGTGTGTGGATTTCAATATGAGTCTATCTGATTCAAATCCATCACTGTAATGTATCTACTGTATCATATTTATGCTTTTTAAAGAATAAATAATGTGTTATTTGGTTTTTGTTTGTTTTTTTTTACTTTGAGAAGAATGAAGCAATAAATTTTGAGGCACATTTTTGAGCTTCCAGAAATATATTCAACATACTTGAAAAAAATATGGTACTGTTGATAATATTGAAGCCTTACCTATCATCAGTTTCAAGCATGCAGATTAAATACAGAAATAATGCTAGATTGAATTCTATTGTGTCAAACACTATCTCAGGCTTTCAGGGAAGGAGAAGCAGCAAATTATTATTGATCATATACTTTTGGAAATTAAAGCCACTCTTTTTCATGCAACATCTTTGGACTTATAAAAGATTGATTAAGAAATTAGATTTAGAATATTGTGATGGTCCATAATGTTCTGCCATCTTTTATCAGAATTAATAATTGAGTAAATTGATTCAAATAGGAAACTTACTGTCCTGGTGACTAGCAAAATCTCCATCAAATCATTAAGGAGAAGGTTCAAAATCTTTTAACTGTCAGTGCTAAAAGTTGTCCTTGGGGAAGTTGATTTAGACAGATATTGAAGAAAAGATCCTCCTCTGTTCAGCAAATCTTTGCATTGTGAGGTTCTTAGTGCTTTCTGAGCCTGGTTGTTTTCTTGCACTGATGATGGCTACCCAGGTGGCTAATAAAAAGTCTGCAAGAGGAGAAAAAAATTCATAACAAGAATATATAGTTTTCTCATAGAATACAAAATGGAAGTAGAAATCGTCAAAGGAAATATGATTAGCTGGGCAAAAAACATTGAATAGTGGGAGACGATCTGGACAAAAAACTACAAACTAGCTAAATCCACCGCATATAAAGAGAATATTTTAAAAATGTTTTATAGGTGGCATATATCACCATCAAGACTAGCAAAAATTTACCCCAAATTAAAACCTGACTGCTGGAGATGCAGAAAGAAAAACGGAACCTTTTTCCACATTAAACTATAGATTTATGAAATAACTAAAGTAAGACTCAAACTAAAACCGGAGACCTTTCTTCTGGGTATAATAGACCTAAGAATAAAAAAAACTATTATTATCCGATACAACATATAATCACAGCAACTAGAATATGTATTGCACAAAACTGGAAGAAGGAAGACACACCAAGGGAGAGAGACATGATTTGAAAAATACTTGATTGTGCAGAGTTAGACAAATTAACACAAGAACTTAAAAACAATGTCCAATCATGTTACTACGATACTTGGGAGGAATTTTACATATGGGTTGGTAATAGGAGAAAGAATAGCTGTAAATAATATATATTATGGTGTTACATTTTAGATTTTCTAAACAAAGTTAAAATTAGATCTAGAACAGACTATAACATTAAGTATTACTATATTGCTGATGTTTATTTCTTAAATTTAAAAGTGGAAAACAACCGCTGTTGTTATAGGCCGTGAAAACATACAAGGAAAGAACTGTCTTGAGCTACAGTTCGGGAGGGGGGAGGGTTAGGGTTATGTTATGTGATGTGATATGTGTTGTCTTATACTATAAGACATAAATGCAATTGAAGATGTATCCACATGATAAAATATTTGATGTCTTTTTAAATATTTATATATTCAATAAAATTATTTTAAAAAAATAGTCTGCAAGAAAACAATCAAGCTCAGAGACAGCTCCAAGAATCCCACAGTTCAATTCTGAGCTACAAATATTCTATTGATTGTATTTGTTTAAACTTCAGTTTTGAACTGAATGGAGAAACTGAATGAAAACACTGTGGGCTGAACTATAGGTAATAATGATTATAGGTAGATTTTGTCAATACCAATGCTGTTAGAAAATGACACCATAGCCTGGAAGTTCAGCTGCAATGTAAGTTCACTATTCCACTAACTTGCACTAACTTGATTAGGAAGGCAAGACTTTACTTATAAAGGAGAAGTTCACAGAAAAGAATAAAACCTTTTTACACAAATTAACCAGGAAAGCTTCAGAATACATATTGACTCCTCTTGATTAGCAGAGTTGATACAAAAAAATCAGACAGAAGTCAGGCTTTATTCATATCTTGTGAAACAGCATCATCTGGTGTTTCATATTATCTATTGCATCTTCCAGATCTGTTCCTTGTAAAAAATAAATGATTGTAGGAACGTTGGTTAATGTGAGTATACAATTTAAGTCATTTCTAGTTCATTATACTGCTCTGCATTAGGATGGAGGTAATCCATTATTAGAATTATAATTATTTTGTAATCAAGTATATTATTCTGAACAATTTAAACTCGATTGGTTATTCTTATATATTAGACTAACAATGTTATTTTACAAGCACCACCTTTGTTTTCTAATGGTTAAAGATTCTGACAAAACCCAGGTACATAAATGCTGTTTGTTCTACTTTTGTAATTCCACGTGTACCTATCTAGCATTTACCTGTAATGTAAATGAAGTGTCATTTCTTTGAAAATATTTCAAATATTTGTGTAACCTCTGGAATCCTACAAGGTGAAAATCCAGAAATACATATTATGGAAGCCAATGGGGTCTATTTCTCAGCTAGGACTGCAGCCTCAAGGAACACTGATTCTTGCTGTTTCTTTTCCTTTCTTCTCTCCCCTTCCCTTCTGTGCACAGAGTTAATTTTGGACTACCAATCAAAGTATTCTCTAACCATAGATTCTCTTTAATTGTGCTGTATGACTTAGCCATCTGGCAGAGAAGAAGGAAATGTGTTGTGATGAAGTGGAAGTTATAACAACTAAGTAGAGTTTTATTTTAAAACAACAAAATCCAGGTGAACAATACAGGGAAAAATTCAAAATGTTAAAAAGAGAAGTTCACCTTGATGCCAGAGAGGGAAAAAAAGAGGCCAATTATTAGTTTTCAAGATTTCATTTCAGACAAAATTGGTGCAATCCAGAACAGGGGAAAGAACTTTTGTTAATGCTTCATGTCTCCCTTTCACAGTTATATTTTGTTAGATGGAATGATTGAAAACATCTAGATAGGCAGGTTGGTTCAGACTAAGAGCAAAATTAATATCAGATTGAACAAAGAATTCTTGCAAGGCATGCTGGGAAGCTTAAATACAGACATCATGAGTGGGCCCTCATTTATGGCATAGGTGGTTGGTTGATCGAGTAACAACAGATCCTATCTCCCCACCCACCCTCCCTCCCCAACCTGTAATGATGAAACAACAGTTTTGGATTCATTGTAGATTAGAGGTACCAGATCTCAGCTGCAAAAATTGAGTCTCACTAGATAACAGCAGTGATTTAGACTTTTGTGTTACCTCTTACATGCATCAAAATGAAAAGTTATCCAGGCTGTGGATAAGGAAATTAATGTTTAAAAAATTCAGATTTGAATACCTGTCATGCATAAGATCATTGTTTTTAAAAAAGAATGTCTTGCTGCTGTTTCATAGCTATTCTCTCACAAAGTGGGGTACAAGCAAGAAGGCATAACAACCTCCATTTGACACACAAGCTAATTATAAAATCAGCAGAGGGCAGTTTTACAAAGAAAGGGCCTTATTAGTTGATTAAGGCATGCATAAAAGAGGCTTGGCACAATTAGCAGGACCCAGAAGCCCTTATGTTCTGTGCATACCAATCGATCTTAAGAGTCACCATGTGAGAAGGATTGTGCTTAAGAGCAACAATAATGATTGTCTTCAAATAAGACACCTCACTCATATGTCATGAAGGTGAAATCAGATATCAGTAGGATGATGCATTAGTTTCTTTTTAAAGTGAGACGTTTGTATGTAAGAGAGAGACAGAGAGAGAGGGACAGTGAGAATGTTTGTTTGGTTAACGGATTCTGCCAACTGCTTATTACTATAGTTCAGGGGTCCCCAAACTTGGCCACTTGAAGACCTGTGTACTTCAACTCCTAGAATTCTCCAGCCAGCTATGCTATGCTGGAGAGTTCTGGATGTTGAAGTCCACAAGTCTTCAAGTGGCCAAATTTGAAGGCCTCTGCTATAGTTACAGGCTTTTAAAAAATCTTTGTGAGCTGCTAAGATTATCTACAAGCTGAAATCATCCATCCTTTCCTCCCAGGCAAGTTAATTTTCAAAGGAGGGGAGGCTATCAGGAATCCTTGTCCCAGGTGAGTAAGTTCAACCTTCCCGATTTCGTGTCGCTCTAGCATGAAAACAAAGCTTGTCAAAGTGAGCGGAACGTGTCCGACGAAATGGAGTCATATTAATTAAGAGGACCGGCACCAGAAACTTCTGCTTGAGGCAAAGGATCATCGCCTGCCTCGCATACAGGTTTTCCCTCAGAAATGGCAAACAGAATACCTACAATGGTCATATAGTTTATATAAGGTTCCACGGTATTTTTTTTGTCATTTGAAGGCAAATAGCACTAATTTTTAGTGTTTTATTACCTCGAATACTGGATTTTTCTCTGATATTCTTACTTTCTGAGGGGGAATCATTTACTAGGCCTTAGTGATTAAATATGTAACTTTCAGAGGGACGCGTATATTTTGGTCTTGTTATTCAAGGCAGCCCTCTGCAAGGAATGTTTTGCAAAGCTCGAAAATGCCGAATGAATTAAAGGTACAAAAAAAGAAAAGAAAAAGGGAGTCCAGCTAAACCTAGACGCCGACCGCGTTCGCTACATTTTCCCGCATTTGGTTAGCCTCGCAAACCATCCTGGTTGAAAGCTTTTGATTTCTACATCTTTCCACCCCCCTCACGCGAAGGAGGAATTTTAAAATGTCGCCTTAGAAGCCTTTCACCACTAGGTGTAGTCGTGGCCGAGTGGTTAAGGCGATGGACTAGAAATCCATTGGGGTCTCCCCGCGCAGGTTCGAATCCTGCCGACTACGGGCGGTTCCCTTTTTAAAATCCTGGCCAACTTTTAAATTGGCCGAAACTCAGCAGGGCCAACAGAGCACAGAACAAAGCCAAACCGGGGGACTGTGCGAGCCGGATAAATTCGGGAGAAAGCAAGACGGAAGGGATCGCGTGTCATTTCTTCCGGGATCTCTTTGCCAGGCTTGCAACACAAGGCAAGCTTGCCAGGCAAAACGGGTCGCGCCTTTGCCTGGCACACTACGGAGGGCGGGACACCATGCAACAGGGCCCGGGACCTACAGTGTTCGTCACCACTAGGTAAAGGAGGTGGGGTGTGTGTGAGTGGGATTGGGATTGGGGGTGTTGCATCGCCTTCCCGGCTTCCCAAACGCCTTTTCTGCAAGGGTTTCTCCGGGGCTGGGACGCAGGGAGGGCAGAGAGAGAGGGGGGGGGGAGCAACTTGCAAAAGTCCTCCTCCAACAACTCAGGGCTTCCTTTTGCCCATCAATATGAATGTTCCCCGGCCTGGGAATAACGTGACTGAAGCCAAGAGGGGCAGGCTCGGCGGAGTTGAGAAGGACCATCCCGCCCTTCCTTTCCACCGGCCCTATTTTTCTGACCACCCCAAGGAAGAAAAGCTCTCCTCGCCCCCCCCCCCCTCAATTGCATTCCTTCCTTTCTTTCTAGCCGCGGAGGGGTCGCCTCCCTTTTGCTTTAGTTTTTTTACTTACTTTTCGCCGCTAGGAGGCGCTGTGGTCGCATCGCTCACCTCTCCTTTCCCTCCCTCACCCCCTCCCACCGCGTTTCTTTTTTCCACAGATTCTTTGGCTCTCCTGGTAAATTAAACCCGCTGTGGAAGGGATCCCTCTCCAACCTTGGCACCTTTTAAGCCTTCTGGACTTCAACTCCCAGAATTCTCCAGCCAGCTTTTGCTCTTTGGGGAATTCTGGGAGTTGAAGACTGCCAGGCTTTAAAGTTGTCAAGATTGGAGATTTCTGTGCTGTGGGGTGTTTTTCTTACCATAACGTGCCCATAACATGAGGGTCTCCCTCATTCCAAAGTTTACAGTTTGGTTGTTTCTTTTGGATTTTTTTTTTTAAGCAGTGGAGACAAAGCCGTTGAGCGCTACAGTAGTCCTCGACTTACCTCAGTAGTGGGTTGCTACCAGTAGGGGACGGTGTACCGAAAGCGGCCACCAGATTGCGCAATTTGCACATGGATGCTACGGTGCCATTCCTATTGGCGCCGCCATCTTTATTCTTCAACGTTTTGTATTTTTGCTTTGCGTGCCTGCGCAGAAGCAAAATCCTGCGGGGGACGTGCAGGCGTGAGATTTTGGCAATGTTTTGCTTCTGCACATGCACGGAAGTAAACCCCCCCCCGGCTGAAATCTCGCACACATATTCCCTCACAAGCTTTCAGCATGTTTTTGCTTCCTATGCATGCGCAGAAGCAAAACCACACTGGGGACGCGCAAGCATAGCACTCATGCGCCTGCAAGACAACTGAAGCTACACACACAGTACACCAGTAGCAGCGGTAATAGCAACCCTCCTTTCCTATAACATGCCTGTGACCTTTCCCTCCCCCTCCTCATCCCAAAGTTTACGTGTTTCTTTTGGAAATAGGAAAAAAAAAAGCAAGGAAGGCCAAGCCTTTTGAGCCCTACAGGTAGTCCTCAGCTTATGTCAGTTCGTTTCATGACCGTTTGAAGCAAGAAGGGTGCTGAAAAAAATGACCCATGACTTGTTTTTTCACACTTGCTGACCATTGCCGCATCCTGATGGCTGCGCAATCAAAAATTCAGACGCTTGGCCACTGGTTCATATTTATGACCGTTGGTCGCAGTGTCCCACTAGTCGTGGGATTCGTTTTTGCGGCCACCTGGCAAGCAAAGCCAATGGGGAAGCCAAATTCGCTTCATGGCCGTGAGAGTTACTTAACAATTGCAAGGATTCACTTAATGGCAGTGGCAAGAACAGCTGTACAATGGGGGCAAGACTCACTTAATGTACGTTTCACTTAGCAACGTATGTTTTGGGCTTAATTGGGGGTCATAAGTAGAGGACTCCTTGTACTATATTTCCTTTCTGAAAAGTCTCAAATTGTTGTCTGTCTAGGCCAGGGGTAGGCAAAGTTGGCTGTTCTATGACATGTGGACTTCAACTCCCAGAATTCCTGAGGTAGCATGATTGGCTCAGGAATTCTGGGAGTTGAAGTCCACATGTCATAGAACCAACTTTGCCTACCCCTGGCTTAGGTGAGATTCACTCGGCTACTCCTAAACGTATTGCCAGGCTCTGAAGGGTTTTGCTCACTCGTTTTTGGTCTCTCAGGTTACTGTTAAAAAGTTCAAGGCCAGAAAAAGAAATAAGCAGTTATAGCTTTTATCATTTTTATGCTGCCTTTCTTTGCTTCTCAACTAAAAGTAAGGCTCATAGTGCTCCTTGTAAAAATGTTGCATTTTTTTTCTTTGACATCTTCCCCCCCCCCCCCCCCCAAAAAAAAAATCTGACCTGAAAGTGCCTGTTGAGGTCCTATCAAGCTGAAGAGATGATTTCTTTTAAAGAAACTGTTTCTCTGATTGGTGAACTAGAGACCCCAGCATCCCTCACCATTGCCCTGGATGATGGGAATTCAGGCTTTGCAGTATTTATAGGGTTATGATTTCTCCCCTTCCCAGAGTTACTTTACTCCTTCAGTCCAATGACTTCCTTTATGTTATTGAAAACTTATACCTCATATATGGAAGCCAACTTGGTCTGGTAGAAACCAGCACCTGGCTAGAAAACAGGGGACTGTGAGTTCTAGTTCTGCCTTAGGCATGAATGCCAGCTGGACGACCTTGGGCAAGTCACTCTCTCTCTGCCCAAATAATCTCACAGGGGATTGTTGTAGGGAAAACACCGCATTTTGGATATAAACTCTCTAGAAAATGTCCAGAGATACTTTACTAGAAGGGCTCTCCACTCCTCCACTCGCAAGAGAATACCCTATGCAACTAGACTTACAATTCTAGGTTTAAGGAAGCTTAGAACTACGTCATCTTAAACATGACATAAGCATAAATCATCTGCTATGATGTCTTTCCTGCCAACGACTACTTCAGCTTCAGCCACAACAACACACGAGCACACAAGAGAAGCAAACTTAAAGCAAACTGCTTTAAACTCAACTGCAGGAAATACGACTTTAGTAACTGAGTAGTTGATACATGGAACTCACTACCTGACTCTGTAGTTTCATCACCTAACCCCAAAAACTTTATCCTTAGACTATCCACTGTTGACCTCTCCCGATTCCTAAGAGGTCAGTAAGGGGTGTGCGTAAGTGCACCAGCATGCCTTCTGTCCCCTGTCCTAATGCCTCTCTCTTATTAGTATCATGTACAGTATATTAACATTTTATATCTTTGTATACTACCAATTCGTACTTGACAAAATAAATGAATAAAATAAAATAATAAATAAAATAGGCGGAAGGAGCATTAGTTATGTTTGCCACCTTGAGTTAAAAATAGGATATAAATATACCTCTGTTAAACTAATGATGATATGAATAGGAAACTTAGATTAAGCTTGGGTTAGTTCACAATGATCCCTTTGTTATAGCTATTTAAATTGTACTGCCATCCATATTTGCTGGAGATAACTTCTGTTTGCAATCTCTCATGGGGGGGGGGAGAGAGAGAGAAAGGGAATGGAAAATACAGATAACTTGTTTACATCTGGGTAGGCTTAAGGTGAAGATGCCCTCAGGTCAAACTTTAAGGTGACGTAAACAGACAAATTAACTTTCCCAGTTTTCTTGGCAACAGCATGGATAAAAATGAGCCACTGCATTTTCTGAGATGTTTTTTTCTGCTTCTACCCTAGCACTAACCAGGTTGGTATGAAAGGGGCTTAGTTGTGAAATACATCTCCTGGTGTACTAAAACGTGCAGGTGTTGTGAAACCAAGAATTTCATAGTCCAAATGAGAATATCATGCAGGAGCTGGTCTGCATTAAAGATAGGCATATGTGGAGGGATGCAGGTTCTTGAAGACAACTACATAGTTTGTGCTTGAGAAGTGATTTTTAAAAAGTAACATTCATTACTGATTCCCAGTTCTTTATTTAATGAATGTTCAGAAGGGAGTCAGTTTATGTAGCTCTTCAGCCCAGAAATAACCCTCGGCTTCTCTTGCATAATACAGACTTATGGTTGTTGCCTCATCCTTTATAACCCAAGATAATTACTTATAATCTAAGATAATTATTTCTATTAAAAAAATCAAGACCATGCAATATATTATTTCAACGACCATAACAAATATATAGAGTTGCGTGAAATAGTTTTAAATCATTTCTGTCTTAACAATTTAATACTAATAATAAATATTACAAAATCTAGGGATTGGGCTATGCACTCAAAACAGCCACTGAAGTTTACATCCTTATATCACATTTGCAAAAAGTTGACTAAATCTATCTCAACTTTGACTCCTGAGTTGGAAGGGCCATAGGATCCACTCCTTCCTTCCTTCCTTCCTTCCTTCCTTCCTTCCTTCCTTCCTTCCTTCCTTCCTTCCTTCCTCTCCTTTGACTTACATGGCCACCTTTCTCACATGATGATTTTAGGCAGCTCAGAACAATCTATAAAACATAGTTGAAAATATACCCGTCACCAGACAAACATCCTTAGAGTTCAGTCCTCCATTCTAGCTCAGTGCTTGGGGGAACAGCCGATTCTTCACAGTCTTCCAGAATAGGGATAGGGAGGGATTTCTCTGATTTCCAGTGGGAGGCTGTCCCAGTGGTCTGGGGCAGTCACTGAGAAGGCACACCTCCTAAATACCACAACATTTAAGGGAGGAGACTATCCAACCTCATTAAATGGACAAATATCCTCAGAGAGAAGTGGTTCCACAAATAACCTGGGCAGGTAGCATGTAGGACTTTAAAGTGATAATCAGTGCCTGGGTAGGAAATGGAAGCCAGTGCATCTAGTGTATAGCATTACAGTTGCCATTACAATAATGAACTGTTGCAAAAGCGGTGCTGGAAAGTTTTGGTTACTTAATTTATATTGAATAAATTAAGTAATCTCTTAGTGTCACCTATCTTGCCTGGGGACCGGGGTGGGCTACTGCATGGATGGAGGGGGGGGGGGAAGCAGTGGGATAGCGAAAATGGAGCTGTACCCCAGAGCAACCAATTTGCACTGAAAGATGTGGAAAGAAAATGCAGGGTGTCCTGCATAAACCATGCCCACAGTGTGGTAGTAAAAAATTTGGTGGCCCTTCACTGCTGGAGGTTATGAAACTAAAGCTATTTAGAAACCTATCATATACCTTTTTTTGAAAAAAATAGATGATGCTTTGTATTGGCAGAAAGTATTATTTCTCTATCAAAGAGACAAACTTGTCCTAAGTAAAATGGATTAACATTTTCTCTTTCTTTCCTCTCTTAAAAAATTTCAAATTAGGCGAAGCTGCTTTTTCAAAACTTTGTTTTTACATTTGCCTTTTGAAAAAGCACTTTTGGCACAGCCATAATCTGGATGACTAAGAATCTCCATAATTAAATTAGACAACTGTAACTCCATCTTATTGTGTAATTTTTACTTGCAAATGATAATATCTCTCCCCTCCTCCAATTTGAAAACCCACTGGTCAAAAAACAGTGTCAGAATTAAGAAAACATAGTCTAACTTTGAAATTCGTGTTTTTACCTCTGCAGACCTCTTCAGAATGGCCATACGGGAATCGATCTCTCAGTCCCAGAGTACCAAGAAATACGAGGAAAGATGATGTCTGGGCATGTGGAATATAATATTTTAGTAGTTACACAACTGGCTGCGTTCAAATCTGCCAAGCACAAACTTGAAGACAGTGTTCAGTTTATGGTAATGAAATCATTTGTAAATGTATTTTCTACGTAATTCTGTTAAGAGTTCATAGCATAACAGTGAGAAACCAAACTTATTCATTTCATTCCAAGCAACATATATTGATAATATATTATGACTTATATTATGAAAATAGACCATAATAGAGCTCTCCATGGGCTCTCCAGATTCTTTGCTAAGGTGTGTCTTATACTCTGAAAAATACAGTATTTATTTGTGCGTGGAATAGAATATGAATAAAGTCTTCGGGGAAGGGTGGCATACAAATCTAATAAATAATAATAATGATGATAATAATAATAATAATAATAATAATAATAAAGCTATGTATGATTTTTTTGAAGCTTCATAGCTAATGGCAGTACCACCAAAATCCTTCTTCATGAAGAATTGGGTACATGCCTGTTCTTAGCAAAAGTGTAACATTGGATCTGGGCTATACAGATAGTCCGCGGCTTACAACCACAATTGAGCCCAAAATTTCTGTTCCTAAGTGAGACATTTGTAGTGATGCCCAATTTTATGACTTTTATTGCCACAGTTGTTAAGTGAATCACTGAGGTTGTTAGGTTAGTAAATCGTTGTTAAGTGAATCTGGCTTTCCCATTGACTTTGCTTGTCAGAAGGTCACAAAAGGGGATTGCATGACCCTGGGGCATTGCAATGGACATAAATATGAGTTAATTGCCAAATGTGTGAATTTTGATCATACGGCCACCGTGATACTGCACTGGTCATAAAGGGTGAAAAACTATCACGACTCACTTTTTTCAGTGCCATTGTAACTTTGAACAGTCACTAAATGAACTGTTGTAAGTGGAGGAGCACCTGTAATCAGGCAGCATATGATGTTTTATTACCTTGAATACTGGATTGTTGGCGGAATTTTTCTCTGAAATTCTTGCATTCTACGTGGAAGGATTTTGCTTGTTTTAGTGGAGGAATACTCAGTCCTGTAAGATTTAAGGTAAAATTTTAAACCCCAGTGTAAGAGTTAAAGCTGACTTTCTGTTACTCTTTACACAACAGATGCTGTAACAAGGCGAACTAAAAGTCCAAAGTTAATTTTTTCTAACTTGGGAGTCCTCCAGCTGTTTAGACTTCAATTCCTAGAATTCCCCAGGCAGTGTGGCCATTACTAAGAATTCACTGAGCTCAGCCAATCAGAGTGAGCCCGAGGGTAGAAAGCTATCTGAACTACTTTGTATTCCGTATTTGTTGGTAATTTTCTAGCAGTTGCCATAGATTCCCAGCTCCTGTTCTCAAAACCATTTATGAATTTCTCTGAAAGTTTTCCTTTCTTTGTATTAAGAGCTGTCAAGGTTGAGAAATCTGGCTCATCATAATCTTTTGAAAAGCCAGTCCTGGAAATAAGTGAGACTCTCTAAAGTGCTACCCCGTTTTCCCCAAAATAAAACAGCCCCTGATAATAAGCCCAATCAGGCTTTTGAGTGCATGGCAATAAGACCAAGCACTTATTTCAGGGTTCAAAAAAATATAAGACAGGGTCTTATTTTTGGGGAAACATAGTGTATCTTGTTATGGTCTGCACTAAATCCCACTGTATCTGTTAAACTGCTGGTCTGATTAATAATTTAAATGTATAAGATTGCTCAACGGAGTTGTTTTATAAATTTAAATTTTAAATCTGTACATATTAAAACAAAACCCAAATAGATGCATTAATAAAAAAAGTAAAGAAATTAAAGAGAGCCACAATGATGAGCCAGCTCACATTAGAGAAACATCTTTCAGCTGTGGCGAGGGGGGCGTTTGCCCAGGTTCGCTTGGTGCACCAGTTGCGGCCCTATCTGGACCGGGACTCACTGCTCACAGTCACTCATGCCCTCATCACCTCGAGGCTCGACTACTGTAACGCTCTCTACATGGGGCTACCTTTGAAAAGTGTTCGGAAACTTCAGATCGTGCAGAATGCAGCTGCGAGAGCAATCATGGGCTCCCCCAAATATGCCCATGTCACACCAACACTCCGCAGTCTGCATTGGTTGCCGATCAGTTTCCGGTCACAATTCAAAGTGTTGGTTATGACCTATAAAGCCCTTCATGGCACCGGGCCAGATTATCTCAGGGACCGCCTTCTGCCGCACGAATCCCAGTGACCAGTTAGGTCCCACAGAGTGGGCCTTCTCCGGGTCCCGTCAACTAAACAAAGTCGGTTGGTGGGGCCCAGGGGAAGAGCCTTCTCTGTGGCGGCCCCGGCCCTCTGGAACCAACTCCCCCCAGAGATTAGAATTGCCCCCACCCTCCTTGCCTTTCATAAGCTCCTCAAAACCCACCTCTGCTGTCAGGCATGGAGGAATTAAGATAATCTTTCCCCCTAGGCTTCTACAATTTATGCATGGTATGTTTGTATGTATGACTGGTTTTTATAATAAGGTTTTTTAGCTGTTGTAGTATTGGATTTTTTACATTCTGTTTTTTGTCACTGTTGTTAGCCGCCCCGAGTCCATGGAGAGGGGCGGCATACAAATCCAAATCCGTAAGTAAGTAAGTAAGTAAGTAAGTAAGTAAGTAAGTAAGTAAGTAAGTAAGTAAGTAAATAAATAATAGTATAATTTTATTAAACACACTCCTATTCAGATGGGTATACACCTGCCTAAGCCACAGCTTGGGTTAGAAAAGCAAAGTTTTCAAAGTTCTTTTAAGACATAATATGGTTGGGTCTTTGATGTTGGAGCCTACGGGGTTGTGTTTTGTATTGTGTGTTTGTATTGTATGTTGCTGTTTTATGCATTTTGTTTTAAGTCAATTAATGAGCAATGTGAATTTGGGTTTACTTTAATTGGAGAAATGTTGATAATGCTGTTCTAGATAAGAGAACTGAGGAAGGAAATTTCAAGTGGCTACTTCAGTAGTAGTGCAAGATACCAAAATGCAAAGCACAATGTAACAGTACAGAGTAGGGTATAATGGTTTCCAGATTTTCACAGTTTGAGAAACATCACTCAGACCATAAATACCTTCTGCACACTTATTCCGTTCAGCTGCTTTGATATTAATATGAAAGTCATGAATTTTCTGTAGCAAAATGAAGAAAACGCAATTTTCATTCTTTTGATTGGGATAACACGGTCAGTTCCAGTAGAGGGCACTCAAGCACTGCCAAAATTGTACTCATGTTGGCAGGATGTCAGTCTGAAAACTGAAATAATAATTTCATGTTAGACAGAATCCTTGACACTTCTCTGACAGTTGGCTAACATTTTGCTCTGATTTGAAAGCAAAGGGTTTTCCTATATTTGTATGTAATTTAAGTTTGTTCTATAACATAAGGTAAAGAGGTTTTTATAATGTTATAGAATAAGTTTTAATTCTGTAAACAAGCTACAGGTTAATGTTTGAAACAAAGATTGAATATTTGTTCTGTTTCTCCGATGAGATCAATGCTGCTCTATAGGATACAACATGGCTCATTACAATGTTTAAAATACAGCTTTATCTTTGCTTTCAGTCTTGTTTAGCTGCCTTTTAGCCACAAAATTGCTTTTCTCCTTCATTTAGCTTGTAAATTATCAGTGGACAATGGGGCCTTATAAAAAGTACGCTCTTTATTCAGAGCATTTTTTGTAAACATTGCTGGAGTTAATAGTTGTAACAGATTGCAGCTCCAGAAAGGGGCAGTCAAATTAAACAATATCTTAGCTTAAGCGGATCTTCTTAAACAGCCTCTCTCAACGGGATTCTGCAGAACCCTAGCACAAGAGATCGTGATTTTTTTTAAAAAAGCATTTGTTCTTTTAACTTCCTGTGCCACAGAGAGCTAAATAGAATAGAAAATAGAATAGAAATTTTATTGGCCAAGTGTGATTGGACACACAAGGAATTTGCCTTGGTGGATATGCTCTCAGTGTACATTAAAAAAAGTTCATCAAGAATCATAAGGTACAACTTTTAATGATAGTCCAGGTACAAATAAGTAATCAAATCATATTAGGAACCAGTCAATATAATTGTAAGGATAAAAATCTAGTAAGTAAGTAAGTAAGTAAGTCAGTCAGTCAGTCAGTCAGTCAGTCAGTCAGTCAGTCAGTCAGTCAGTCAGTCAGTCAGTCAGTCAGTCAGTAATAATAATACATGCAACAAAGTTACAGTCGTACATAAAGTTTGCAGTGGTGGGAATTTTTACTCACTGTGACTCTGCAAATGTTCTGTGAGATGCAGATACAAGTATAATAATTTTTATGCAGGAATTTTCTGGGACTTGAAAATTATTTTAAAAGTTCCTCCGGGGGGTGGGTGGGTAGCTGAGAAAGGCTGCTTTAGGACCTCTGGTCCAATTCCTTGTTCAGTGTAAGAATCCATAAAACCATCTCAGCTCCTGATTGAAATCTCCCAGGGCTCAACCATTCCTTTTGATAGGCAGTTTTACTGCTTAATATTTCTTCCTATCAGGGAATTCCTTGGTATTCCTCCTGATTTCTTCCTGCTTAAAAAGTTTTTAAACAATTGGTCCTGATCCTGCTCACTTTCAGCAGAGAACAGGTGGTCTCCTTTAGGCATGTCATGCCTTTTGGATATTTGTATACTGCGGTCATATTTCTTCTAATCTTCTATTTTGCCATAATTCTTCCTTTACAGAGATTGGGTTCCAGAACACTTGTCCTAGTTATTCTTCTCCACACTCACTTCCTTTCTCTTTTTAAAGCGCAGTTCCCCAAACTAAGCAAATGACTTTAAGACACGCTTTTCCAATGCAGAGTACACAATACAACTTATCTCCTGTAATGGATACAGGAGGTAATACACATTACCTCCTGTAATGGATACAGTATGCCCATGTTTCTATGGGCCAACTTTTGGACTGGCCTTTTAAGCTCTTGTATTATATCAGAGGTCCCCATATTTGTCACTTTTAAGACTTGTGGACTTCAAATCCCAGAATTTATAGCTGGCTGGAGAATTCTGGGAGTTGAAGTCCACAAGTCTTAAAGTTGCCAAGTTTGAAGACCTCTGTATTATACACTTACTCATGTTCACCTGGTGATGTTTCTTACATATGCTACTGCCAAACCTTACCTCTCCAGTTCTGTACCTGTGCATTTGATTTATCCAACCGAAATGTTGGACTTTATATTTTTCTAACTTGAACTTAGTCCTGATGGAACAGATTCGGGGCTTAATCTGTCAAAATAACTTTGTAATGCAATCTTGTTCTCTAAGGCAAAGCTCCCGAGGCTTGCTGTAGTCAGCAAAATGATAAATAACCCTGCCATTCTATCCTGTAAATTATTTATAAAGCCATGTTTTAGTCATGGAGGCAAAAATGGCCTTTTGGGCAATAGTTCTACCTCCCCCCCTCTTAATCTGCAACACACAGTAGTATGTACTATCCTTTCCTTCATTTCATTCTGTTTCTCCCTTGCCAAAGCAACTGAGCATATGAGGATGGGAATGGAGGAAGTTTATCTTAGCTTCTATGAATTCTGAATAACTGACCACTCCCTATCAGAAGCAAAATGTTTATTTACGAAGATACAGTAGTCTTTTGTATTATTCACTTTTTGTTCCATTTACTCTGGCCCTTAATATGGGCATAATAGGATGGAATTTAGGTGGTCTTCCAATACTCTGTTGAGCATATTCTCCACCTAAGAAGTAAGCAGAAGCTATAACCAGTAGTATTTTATTCTTATTCCTGGGCCCAAGACATTTTAATGGACATCATTTGTGGCAAGGGTAGGTAGCCCACATGATTCCTTAACCCCCTCCCCTTTATTGTAATTCACAGAGGCCCCATGATTCTACCAGCAAAGTTCTATGGAAAGACTGGTGACTGCTATCTAAAACATTCTGTAAGGTTTTAAATACCAGTCAAATTGTGCTCTTGCTATTCTTTATCTTGAAAAAAGAAGCAAAATCTCTATTTTTTTTTAAAAAAAGGAAAATATAACTCTATCAGAAAATACCATATTAATTCTAACATATCTGCTATAGGTGTTAACATTTGAATATATATATATATATATATATATATATATATATATATATATATATATATATATAGTTATTTCAGGTAGTTTAGTGACATTTTGATTTCCTCTTCACATTAAGGAAAATCTAGAAATTTAGAGCTCATTTTAGCTAACCACCTTGTTTTTTATGCTTATTTTTAGATTTGTTAGCTCAAGCTATTAATAAAGCTTCAAACCCCTTTATTCAGTAGACTGTTCTTTGTCCAAAAGAACCGATTTCCTGGGCTCCTGATCACTGCCCAATTGCCAATACTCACAGGGCATAAATATGATTATGTTCTTTTAGAGCGGGGTGGGGGGGTTTCAAATTCAAGGCCTGTAGGACCACAGGTGCTTAGTTCTGGCCTGTGGAACTGCTCGGGAAACAGTGAAGGACTGGCCCACGGTGCTTCTGCCAGTGAAAATGGAGCTTGGGAGATCCCAAATTCCATTTTCACTGGCAGAGGGCTGCAGGAGGGCATCACAGCCGAAAACCCGGGCCACTGCAGGCATCCCCGATACGAGCAATGTCAAGCTGGCCATGCCCTTTGGACACGCCCCTGTCAACACCCCCCTCCCGCCGCAAGATGAAACGCAACCCTGATGGGTCCCTCAATGAAATCGACTTTGACACTCCTGTTTTAGAGTATCATCTTACTATAAATTACAAATGAACTTTCTCTATGCTGGTATCTATTCTTTGGAATGATTCTATGCCGATGTCACCAATATTTAGAATAATTTCTCCACCTCATCACCAATATTTGAAAGCTTCTCCTATTAGATATTTTAGATGCCTACTAAAGACTCATTTCTTCCAAGCCTTTTCCTCTGCAATCATTTTGAGAATATTAATAGTCCAATATGCTGAAATCACCAAGTTCACTTACTGCAAGAACGGAAATCTCCCTCAAATGGCACAGATCTATTTTTCTCACCCACAGCACCACTCACCATGGGCAATAAATTAGAACTGTTAGTTGTGTGTACACTTTAAGATATAAACTTTAAAAGAGATCTGTTAAACTTCTGAGAGGATTAACGCATTTATGTAGTTTACTCAAGGTCACTAAAAAAAAACACAACTGAAAATATTGACCCCACTTATTCCTGGTCTAGTGTAATTGCCCATATATGGTGTGTGGGAAATCTTGTATTTTATTTCGAAATGGTTATTCCTGCCTGTTGCATGTTTATGCCTGTTGCTTAAAGAATGAATATTTTTCTCCCTCCCTTACAGGTTTCTAAGAAGTACAGTGATATTGATGAATTTTATCAAAAACTTGTCACACGTTACCCACAAGCCTCTCTACCACCTTTGCCAAGAAAAGTCCTTTTTGTTGGAGAATCTGATATTCGAGAACGAAGAGCTGCCTTCAATGAGATTATGGGATTGATTTCTAAAGATGTGGCTCTCGCATCAAGCCCTGAGTTACTGGAATTTTTGGGTAAATTAAAAACACGTTCTTTACACTGAGTGGAGTTTTCATAAATAGGCCATGGATGAACTCTTGGAACTTTGCAAAATCAGTAAAACATTTCCGCTTAAAATCTACATTAAATTCCCATTGTCACAAATATTTAATGGAGGATACTTTTGGCTTGCTTCCCTTCCAATATAATATTACAAATGCACAGTAACATGTTACCTGAATGTGAAAATGTTAGTTTCAGTTTGTTTTCTGGGGGTATGGAAATAGAAAACTATGGTTCAGACATGCCCTAAGTAACATATATTTATTGCCAAAAATTATTTACATGGTGTGGAAATGTACTGTTTTTCCACGTATAAAAAGCCCATTTTCTTCCAGTATACGAATACTGGGTAGCTGTTGGTGATACTCATGTAGAGGAATAATAGCTGTGTCTATTGTGCACCACTCCATTAATTTTTCTCTTTCCCTCTTTTTTCAGGAACCAGATCCACTAGTGTCATTGATGTCAAGAGTAAAAACCTTCCCAAGAAGGAAGAAGAGGATGAGGAAACTGAAGGCTTTGATTTTTTCAAAGAGGAAAAAATACCTGATGTCATTTCTCAGTTCAGTTCGTTTAAAAGCCAGGAGGCCAAAAAGGAAACAGAAGAGGAAGAGAGTGACGTGGATCCACTTGGTGTCCTCAAGTATGCCTTTTTCAGTTTTGTTTTTCCTGTCCTACAGCTGTCATATTTGTGGTTGTGTAAAACTACAGATGACCATCAGGCAGACCCAAAGTGTTAGATTCCCCTCCTTTCCCTGGCTCTTTGATGTCCTCAGAATTCTGAATTTTTGCAGCCCAATGAATTCAGAATTAATTTCTTAAAAAACATTTTAGAACTCCCAATAGTTGTTCTGAGGGTTACTAAAAGAAATGCAAAACAATTGAAATAAAAGGAGGGGGAGCATGTACTTTTTAATACTGACTGGTGAAAGTTCAAACAGCTATGGAGGTCAAACAGCTATGGAGGAGCATTCATCAACCTTGCGTTCACAGTTAAAAGATAGTGACCAGTAAAAGAGTTGGAGAAAATGCGATTATTTCACCTTTATTTTTTGGTAAGCTAACACAATAAATTAAAATTCAGAATAAAAGAAAGACATACCAATAATAGAAATCCTCTAGACCAGAGGTTGAAGTCCACAGGTCTTAAAGTTACCAAGGTTGAAGACCCCTGCTGTAGATGGCCAATAGAAACCTTTAATCTTTTGCAAAAGCATGGCGGAATAGTATTGTTTTAACCACTGTACAAATTATCAAGGGGAAAGGGAATCCTGGAAACTCCAGGGGCAAGAAGGCAGATGTTTGTTATATGAAACAAGATAGGTTTCCATATTTTATGACAGTGTTGAATTGTGGGAATAACGACAAGGGACAAACTTCAAGGAACACGTCTTTACTAGGCAACTTCTCTGTACAACCAGCAAGTTGCAGTCTGGTAGCTACCCCTTTTATAGGGAGCTGTCAGATGCCTCAACCAATAACATTTGAGCATTCTCAAATGTTGGGCCTGGGTGGAACCATGTATACAGTTAATACATAACACCTCTTCCCTCCTTGACTGAGTATTGCATGCAGCAGGCAGGCGGGACATTTGGGAACCCTCCCTAACCTGCACAGCTCAATTGTTGGCGAGGTAGCAGTCTGACTGGACTGGTCTGTTGCTGCTCTGAGGTCTGAGCTTGGAAACTCCTGGAACTTTTTGGGTGTGGCCCCCTGGGATTTTGGAACCGGTTCATCATGCCATCACCGCTGGCTTCCTAGTGTCTCAAGTAAGTCTTCCAGCTCCATTGGGATTGAGTTAGCTAATGAAGGAGTATAATTATGTTCACTTTGAGGATTTTGCAACTCACCCTTTACATGCCTTCTAAGTTGGTCAATGGGCTATTTCCATTGTCAGCCATTGCTAAGAGTGATTAAGTAGGACATTTGGCTTAGGATTTTCTCAACCTTGCCAGGTAGCCATCGGGACCCCTCGGCATAATTTCATGTGAATACTAGGGCTCCTATGGTGAAGGAACTGGTTTGATCTGGCTTGGTGATTTCTTTTGGAGCGTAATTTGAGTGCAGGCAGTCTAAGACTGAGCGGAGCCTATGGCCCATGTGTAATTTGGCTGGGCTGGTTGCACAAGGGGTAATTCAGCTGACCTGCGGCCAGTGGTTGAGCAAGGGGTAATATGCTGGAACAGTAAGAATTTATCCACCCTGGTCTGCCAACCTCCATGGCCCAGCTTTCCTAAAGCTTTCTGGGCTGATCTTACAAAACATTCTGCAAGGCCATTTGTCGAAGGGTGGAATGGTAAGCAAAGGGCATAGCAGATCCCCAAGTCTGCTAAGAACTCCTCAAATAGTGTAGTGGTAAACTGAGGCCCATTCATCTTTGGCTTCAGCTTTGGAGGCAGTGAATTTGTGATTCAGATGCTTTATTCAACAATTATGCTGCCCTGGCATCGTTCAGGGTGGTGGCCAGGGTCAGATTTGTTCTTGCCAGAAGCCAGCTCTGGAGGCAAATGTTTTGTACACCGCATATGAGTTGGTTGAGTGAAATGACCCACACCTTAATGGAGGGCAGCGGTGTATTGGTTTATTGTTTCATCCTCCTGCAGCATTTGCTGTCGGTATTCATAGCGCTGGACTACTTTTGATGGAATGGGACCGTAATGGATTTTTAAGGTTGCTTGCAGGACTTGCCATGGTACGGATTGTACCAGGGTTGGGTCTGACAGGGCCTCTGCTGTGTCGAACATATTGTGGCAGTGACTTAAGAAAAGTGCTCTTTTCCGGTTATCTATCAGATCCAAAAGATCATTAGCTTCCAAGAAGCAATCAAATCTCATCATATACATCTCCCGCTTCTCTTTCAACGAGTTGAATGGTGCTGGCGGGTGAAAGGCAGACATGCTCAGCGAGTTGTCAGTAGCATCTCCCAAAAACCACCTGATTGGTTGCAGTGCCTAAGTTCCAGTCGTCTTCATTCTCCAGCTCCCAAGCCCTTGTCGCAATTGTGGAGTTGTGGGAATAACGACAGGAGACAGACTTCAAGGAACACTTCTTTCCTAGGCAACTTCTCTGTACAACCAGCAAAATGCAGTCTGACAACTAGCGCTTTTATAGGAAGCTGTCAGATGCTTCAGCCAATAGCGTTTGACCAACAAGGCCAGTGCAAGTGATCCTGAATTATAATGCAAAAAGAGAGAGGTGTCAGCTTTCATGTTTGCTCTTCCAGCCTAATTAAGGAACTTAAACAGGTTTAATTCTGACTACTTATCTCGGAAAAGTACTTTGAAAACTGCACCTGAGTCAACGGAGAGGGGCGGCATACAAATCTAATAAATTGAATTGAAATTAAAATTGAATTCTCCCACTCAAACGATGGACCTGGGTGGAACCATGTATACAGTTAATACATAACACGGAAGAATACAGAACCTGGAAGCATTCTGGTAAAGTATTGCTATTAATGTGTAAACAGTAGATCTAATCCATCAGTGAGCAAGCTGATGCACTTTGGATCAGGTGCAGTTTTCAAAGTACTTTTCAAAAGAAGCCCTGTGTGGTGTGCATTGCAGTAACCCAACTGGAAGAGGGCAAGGGTATAAGTTGCTCTTGCCAAGGCCTCCAAGAGATAAGTAGTCAGAATTAAACCTGTTTAAGTTCCTTAATTAGGCTGGAAGAGCAAACATGAAAGCTGACACCTCTCAGATTTTTTTGCATTATAATTCAGGATCACTTGCACTGGCCTTGATGGACGAATCTACTGTAGTTTGAATCAAAATCCAAAACCTTTGGAAAGGAACCAAATTACCCATCATTGGATTTGATTTTGCATTTTTGGTACCTTCTCCTCCCTTCCTCCCTGCATACTCTAGATCAGTGTTTCCCAACCTTAGCAACTTGAGGATATTTGGACTTCAACTTCAGAGTTGAAGTCCAGATATCTTCAAGTTGCCAAGGTTGGGAAACACTGCTCTAGATCAGTGATTTTCAACCTTGTTTGAGCCGCGGCACATTTTTTACATTTACAAGATCCTGGGGCACACCACTAACCAAAATGACACAAAATGACATTCCAACATGGTACATGTTATACATATAGTTAATAATATAGTTTCGAAATGTATTTATACTCACTTAGTGTGAAACCTGGGCCTGTTTCGATGAACACAAAAGGGCAGGAATGGTAGAAAGATTCACACGAAGGTCTTCCTCAACAGTTCTCAGTCTCTCTCTGTTTTTAGTTTTTATCCCAGTCAAGTTTGAGAAGCTCAGCTCACATAGATATGTGGTTGAAAACGGGAGCAATCTTTGTTGGCCATAATGGGGAACTCCTTGGCAACAGATAACCAAAAACTGTCCAAAGGAAGATCAGCAAACTTTAGCTTTAAACCGCGATTAGAAATCAGGACCAAGGGGAGGAGTAGCAGCTTCAACTACTCGCCACGGCCATACAATGACAAGTGCGTGGCAGCCCGAGCGGGGACCTTCCTGGGTGTGGATGAGAGGCGGCCTGCTATTGGTTCATCGCTAGTGGTCGGGATGAATCCTAGAAGGTGATTGGTCAGTGAGCGTTCCCTGTGACTCTTCCTGTTACTGATAGCTGGAGGGATTGAGAGGGGAATGTTTATGTTCGGATGGAGATGGCTGGCAGCGGGCTGGATAAGTGGCCTACACGGGCCATAGTTTGGGGACCCATGTTTAATTTCCCCACGGCACACCTGATCATGTCTCACAGCACACTAGTGTGCCGCGAAACACTGGTTGAAAAACACTGCTCTAGATGCAGAATACAGAATAACAGGATTGGAAAGTATCTTGGACATCTTCTAGTCCAACTCCCTGTCCAAGCAGAAGACTCTATACCCGTAATGGCGAACCTATATTTGAGGGCATGCAAGGTGTTGCCCTATGTCAGCTCCAACACTCATGTTTGCGCTGGTCAGCTGATTTTTGGCCTGCCGGAGAGTGGAGGGGAGCAGTTTTCACCTTGTCCTGAAACCTGGGGAAGGTGAAAAATGGCACAACGAGCCTATCAAAAGTTCAGAAACGAACATCCAGTAGGCCCATTGGGCCTCTTATTCACTGTCCATAGCCTCTGGAGGACTCATTGAGGGGTGCATGCCTGTGTGGTGTGGAGTTGTGCATGCATGCGTGGGTGGAGGGCATTGCATTATGGGTGTGGGCACAAAGGTGTGCACTATCATGGTCTCATGCACCTTTTTGTTACCTGAGTCAAAAAAAGATTCCCCATCACTGCTCTATACCATTCCAAACAAATTGCTGTCCAATCTCTTCTTAAGAACCTCCAATGTTGGGGCACCCACAATCTCTGGAAGAAGAACTCTTCCCGAGTCCAGCATTAGAATTTAAATAATTAGTCCAAATAAATTTTCTGATCTAAAAGGCATAGACAAATTTATTATTCTGGGATCACCTGCAGCAAAGAAGTGGCAGTCCTTTTCAGAATTTAATTTAATTTTACAGTCCATATTTTTTAGAGAGACATGGGACTTGACTATGGGGGATCATATTCTATTGTAATTTCAATATATATTAGCTAAGAAATCCCCAGTAGTAATAGTTTCTATCCCCTCCCAATTTTTACTTTCTATTTTTCTTTTAAAGTCTCTTATTTCTAAATATCTTAGTTTTCAATTTCTTTTATTTTGAATGTGTTTCAGTTAAATGAATATTCTTTTCTTTTTCTTTAAATATTGGGTTGTTAACTGCAGTTTTTCTATTTGTATCATCTTTAGTCATTTTGTAGAATGTAAAATGTTGTAGAATGTAAAAATTAAAGTTAATTAATTTTATTATGAGTTTATATTGCCTGCATGAGAAAGATCTTCACTCTGGATCAGAAGAACAAGTACGGTATATATCAAATATATATTAATAGAAATTCAAAATATGTGTGAGATATTCATCCTAACATGGAAATTCAAAATAGGTGTGAGATATCCATCCTAACATGGATTAGGAATCTCTAAAATTTGTGGCAAAATGAGAAGTGACTGAGCCAGAAGGATATTTTTAATACTTGTGATTAAATATTTGATTAACAAGACAGGATTTGTTACTATGGCTCCGCTAAACATTCCATGATGTTCTCCATAAGTGTATTAAATATGTTTTTAATTTCTCTGTGGATTAGATAACTATGACTAGAAAGTTTAATCAAGCTTAGATTCTTTTTTACATTAACGCTACTCCAACTAAATTTAATTTCTGTATATGGAAAGTGTTAATAAAATGATATTCTGAAGTTTAGTTTGATGGCCCTACAGCAGTTAACCCTTCACAGCATGGTGTGTATGGTGTGCATTAAACTTCACATCCTATTTGATTATTTTTTAAGTATTTTATTCTTAAGTGATTTATTATGTGGAGGTGAGATTTGAGCCTTGAAGAAGAAACATTAAATTGACTGCAGTGGGAATTGGGCACTTAAGTGTGTATGATAAAACAATCAGGGATAGAGTCAAGAATGAAGGGATGATGAATGAATGTAGAACCAGTACAACAATGTAGTAAATACCTTGAGAATAAGGAAGAGGAATAATGAGTGAAG
This sequence comes from Erythrolamprus reginae, assembly GCF_031021105.1. NCBI lineage: Eukaryota > Metazoa > Chordata > Lepidosauria > Squamata > Dipsadidae > Erythrolamprus > Erythrolamprus reginae. Next base: position 251,035,997 of record NC_091950.1, read on the forward strand.
CAGAAAGCAATTATATGAGGAGGAATAAAGTAAGGGAAAGAAAAATTTAAGGAGGTTGTGACTGGAGAAGTTGATGAAATCTAAAAGAATAGAAAAAAATTAAAGAACAAAAATCAATTATAAAATGCTACATGGATGGGATTAGAAGCAAGATGAATCGCAAGAACTGAAAGATATGAAAAGATATATTGAATAGTATGGCTGTAAACTAGATTCAGTTGGTTGTCATGTTCTTTCCTATGTTTTTAATTTCTTTGGCTGCTGCTTATTATTCTGTTTATGTAATTTTTATAATTTCACTCATCCTAAAAAGAAGTAAACACATCTAAACATGATACCTTTATGCTGAAAAGACAATTCCATCCTGGATTTATGATCTTGGGAGGATGGATATATTTACTCTCTATTTATGAGAGTAAATACTTCAGCATGATGGAAAGACTAGTAATAATATTTCATATGGTCAGGATTTAATGTTGTTTATTAAAAAGCTAAGCTCTTCTCATATAATAAAATATTTTCCTCCTTTTAGTTTCTTTTTATTTTTTTCCACAATTTCTTATTTTATATAGTAAAGTAAAATGACCTATCACTAGTGATGGGCGAACCCAACGAAATTCGGGTTCGGTGGATTCAGGTAGACTTTACAAAAAATTTGGGTGACGTCACCGAACCCAAACCCTGAACACTCCATGACGTCGAAATTGTGGGGTTTCCCAGCTCCTTTTAGGGAAAGGACCTCCCTTTACTTGCTTTGGAGAGAGGCTGGAAACATAGTTAATTCCATAGTGTAATGGTCAGCTCTCTCGACTTTGAATCTAGCAATTGGGGTTCAAATCTTGGTGGAACCACCTTTTTTTTTTAAAAAAAATAATATTTATTTATTTATTAGTAGTATTAGTATTAGTATTAGTATTATTAGTATTATTATTATCATCATCATTATTCCAGCCTCTCTTTTAAGCAAGTAAAGGGAGGTCAGGAAGAAGTATACGTGACGTCAAAACTCCGCCCCCGGAATTCCATCGTGGGGTTTCCCAGCTCCTTTTGCTTGCAGCAGCAAAAGGAGGTGGGGAATGCCACGATGGGATTCCCCACTCTCCTCCCGGGCGTCGTCGTTTCGCATTGTTTGAGGGAACCTCGAACCCGAACCCCGAACTTCGGCACGGATTAAAAAAAAAATTCAGGTTCGGGTCCGGCATACCGAACATCACAAAATTGGATACGGACCCGAATTGTGCGAGTTCGGTTTACCCAACACTACCTATCACATTTGGAATGCAAAACTTTAGATGTTTACAAGGTGTCAACAAAATGATAGTAATATCCTCTGGGGGTCCTTGGTATTCTTTGAGTTCAGCTGTGTCCTTTCAGATATTTAATTGTACTACTATGAAGATACAGAAGGTGCCCCCGTGAACTTCTCTATTGATGTAGGGAGCAACAAGGGAAGCCTTCAAGAACAGCGCTTTGAGAGCACATCAGATGCCTCAAAGCAGATATTCTCAATAGAAATAATATCTTCCACCTTTTCTAAGGGACAGGTTTTGTTACATCTGAGGGCATGAGGCAAGGGTAGGTGTCAAACTGATGAAAGCAGAGTTGTGGCAGTGCTCTGCAAGATCCATCCTTTGGTACATCTGGCGCACCCTCAGAGATATGTATGAAAGGGCTGAAGCTTTCAGCAAATGCTGTTGTGCTGCTTTCAAGATTCTGTGGAAAATCCTGTGGCTGCCAATGGACGGGCTTTGGCGGAGAGGCTTTGGGAGCCCTCAGAATGCCACTTAGCAGTTTGAAAGTCATGATTCATTTTAAAGTAAGCAAGTAATTGCATTAATATTGATCAATGTTGTTTTGAACAAGTGCCTTGCTTTGGTCATCACATTGTCCTAAGCAATTTTGGTTTTTGAAGTAGTTTTTAAGTTATTTTAAATGGTAGAAGGAAATGGGGGACAGGGTTGGGGTTGGGTGGTTTTGGGTTTTTTTAGTAATACATTCATTCAGCAACTAATTTCCTGGATGATACCCTAAACAACAACAAAAAAGATTGTCTTGATGTGTAGGTAAGCCTCAACTTATGACTAGAATTGAACCCAGAATTCCTGTTGTTAAGTGAGACGTTTGTTAAGTGACCTAGGCCCCATTTTACAAGTTTTCTTGCCACATTTGTTAACTGAATCAATGCAGATGTTAATTTAATAACACTGTTGGTTGATGCCAACACTGTTGGTGTTGATGTGCAAAGCTCAGAGCTTATGCGTCTGGAGGGAGTCTCACCTGCACTGCTTATGAGCAGACCATATTTCAGGAGTAGCCAACACCTAGGCAGACTGGTTGAGCAGAAGAACGCCCAACCAGTCTGAATGGCAACTATACCTAGTTCTTTTTTGACAAGATTATAGACAGATTTGGCCACAAATCTGGACTTATTCGCCAGTCCACAGAATATACAACTTCCACAATTCTTCTCCCAGATGGGACCAATGAACTACGAATTCCTTGGCTGGTAGAATTGTTGTATGCCTTCCCTCTGACCACTCTGATTCCATGGTGTTAAATATGTGCATATTAAGTAAGGAAAAGGGTACCCAAGGTACTATATTTACATGTTGTGTTCTGATTGGCTGTTGGTTTCTGGCGGGAGACGTGTTGCTGTGTCAACATAGATTCTGTTGCTGGGGGAAAGCCTATATAAGTTAGAGACGCGCCACTTTCCCTCAGAATCTTTTCGCGTCTTTGACAGCCGAATTGCCCTTGCCTGCTTATTGCTGCCTGCCAATAAAAGACTGCTAATTTTAACAGTCCCTGCTTCTGATAGTTCATTTCACATGGGTCATCCGGAAGATCATGGAGGAGGAAGCAGACGTGATCTTGGTAGCTTCTCATTGGCCAAAGTAGCCATGGTTCACAGACCAACTGACCTTGTCTGGAGAATTCCCCCTCATGAGATTTCCCTTCACCAAGGAGCCGTACAGCATTCAGATCCACAATGGCTCAAGCTAGCCGTGTGGCAATTGAGCAGGAAATGCTCAGGAGAGGACACTATTCAGGGGATGTGATTAATACTATCTTGGCCTCTGTTCTGCCTGACTGGCTCAGCAATGCGTAATAGTCCAAGGAAAAGAAATCAAACACACACATGCTCTGCTAATCAGCAAACTTGTATTAGATAAACAAAAATAGCTTACTCAAAAAACAGTCCTTAATGTCTGAAAACAATGCAAGGCTTACTTCACCCTTATACAAAAACACAGGAAAAAACAAACAAAGACAACCTGGAATGAGCAAAGACGTTTCAGGAGTCCTTTTGAATCTTTGAAGCAAACAGCAATTCCCAGAGTTTTCACCTCCCACTTGTCTGAAAAAGCTGGGTTGAAAACTCCAACGGCACAGAAACTTCAAAGCAGGAACCACAAAACAACACAGATAAACAGCCACAGTTTGCCTTGGCCCTTGTTCCCTTTTATCCCTTTAGCCCTCATTAAGGGAACCACACCCAGCCCAGGTGCTCCTATAATGACTTATAATACTTCTGAAAGCAATCTCTTCTTTGCATAGCTCTTCGGCTACATAGATCAATATATTGATCTGCAGAAGAACTCAGGGAGGAAAGACTGCCTGAGGAACTGCAGGCCAAATTCCCTGGGCTGTCTGCTGAATCCTGCGTCCCAGTGGCCTCGTCCTCCTGGCTGTCTGCCACATCTTCCTGGCTGTCTGCCACATCTTCCTGGCTGTCAGCCAGGCTTTCACATTCACTTTGTGCTGCGTCTCTCCCATCTGTGGGAGCAATGGCTGGCCCAGGCCGAAACACAACAGTCTCCAGAGGGCCATTGATGACCAGAATATATGAGGCTACCTGGAGGTCCTTTAGTTGTTGATATGCCATTCAGACCTTGTTACCTACCACTGTGACAGTACCAGTAGACAGTACTTTCTTACCTGTAGAAAGTTTTGGACTTTCTGCAGATGGGTTTGGTCAAAGGGCTATCCACCAGTATCCTTCGTAGACAGGTGGCCGCCTTAGCCACTGTCCTTCAGCGACGGGGAATCACTCCTCTCGTGTCAGTCAAGAGTGCATGATTTTTGGAAAGGTGTTTTCAACTTGTGACCACCACCCCTGTTCACAGGTACCCAACCTGGGACCTGTCAGTTGTACTGCATCTGACGACGTTGCCGTTTGATCCTCTCCATTGTGATAGTATTAGACTGTAAGCTTGTAGACAGTTTAACAACACAGTATATTCTATCTCCAAAAGCAAGATGATATAGAAACAGATATCTTTAAACACAGGAAAATTAGGATTTATAAAGTCTTCCGAAAAGGAAACTCATATGCCTTTTATGAAATGAGGTTCTTTATTAAATTTGTATGCCACCCAACTCCCAATATCTCTGGTAACTTACAAGAAAAAGGATATAAAAAACAAACAAAAATAAACGATAAATTATAACAAAGATGATAAAAACTGGACAGGGAGGAGGAAAAGGAAGGAGGAAGAATGGAAAGGAAAAGAGAAGGAAAGAGAAAGAAAAAACAAATGCAAAGGCCAACAAGAGGAGCCAAGGCTACAAGTCATTTTGAAACACCAGCAGGCTGGCAGCCATCTGGATCCCAATGGGAACCTTATTCCAGAAGGCAGGCCTTGATGCAGAGATGGCACACTTCCCTGATTCTGGAAGGAAATGCATCAGCCCTGACAGATTGAATTGGCTGGGCAAATACGATGGTATCTATATTTCTTTGGTGGGACATAAAGGTGCTACCAGGTAAATGCAAGCTTGTGTCCTACTCAGCTCTTGTTAGGTATATGGGCTGAGTCACACTGATTTTTTTGGACACTAGAAAAGTGGGTGGCTAGTATTTTTTTTTTGGGGGGGGGGGAGATTTTGCTATTCTCCAATTTAGTCTACACTCAACTTTGCTTAGATTTTCCAAGAATCACTCAACTTTGCTTAGATTTTCTGACAAGGTAATGACAGTGCTGAAAGATAACAGGTATTTAAATCCACCTGAGTGCTGATGAGCTCTTGGTCTAATTTACACAACCCAACAAGAGCCCAGCAAATACAGAAATACCTCTTCAAGCTTTTCCCCCTCCTTTCAGTGCATTTTGCCATTTTACTGTACAATTTCTATAAGCTGGTAGGCAGAATCTATGTTGATAATGGATCAGCAAAAAAAATCTATATGCTGATTTACAATAACCCAATAATTTTTCCCTCTGTGTTGGGAAAGAAAAACACCACAGGTATCAGGCAAAAGCAATTATCGCATAGTTATGGTGATTTTACAAGTTTTCCTGAGTATAGATGGTAGTTCTGATTAAAAAAAACCCAACTATTAGAGTGCTCTTGAAGGAGGTTTGTTCCTGCAGTGCCAAATAGTACTTTAGCCCCAATTAACTCTCATTATTTCTTGATTTGGTCTCCAGGGAGGACTGTTCCTACAGTGACGAACACTCAATACCAGTTACAAATATATTATATTGCTGGATTTACTCCTTTAAGAGTTTAAGAGTAGCAGGTATGCAGGGTGGGGAAATAGGAGAAGAAATACATGAATAAAACCAAGTTTGTAAAGCCTCGATATGTACTGTATATTTATTTATCAAATTTATGTAGTTGTCTATCTCATCAAAAGGGACTCTGGGCAGCACACAGCAATCCTCACTGACAAATAAATAGTATAGAAAACAAATATGCAAAATCCTTAGGTGAAGTGAGAAGTTGTGCAAGGCTCCTCCTAACCACGATTGCAACCAAAGATGGCCATGTCCTGGGACCCTAAAGCCCCCATATCCAGAGGCACTTAATCTTGAAAGAGTTCATCTAAAACCTGTTGTTTCCCACCCAGAACCTTGGCCTCCAGACACCAGGACTTAAATTCATGGCATCACTTATGTAATTAAGTAGCAGCAGCAGCAGCAAACTGGTGATACCTCAACCTATGGCAGAATGGGGTTCCTATCGGTTCAGACCAATTCTATAGAACCAGTAATAACTTGGCCTGGGTCGCTGGAACTGGCAGCGGCCCAAGCCTGCCACACCCTCGAGCTGGTTCTCTCGGCACCATAGGTGCCACCATCTTGTTTTTTGCTTCTGTGCATGTGCAGAAGCTTTGTTTAGCAAATCAGCAGTAAAGAAATCCAGAACCCACCCCAGTCATCCATAGCTGTACTGAGGTTTCCTTTCTTACCTAGGTGCATTTGTTTGCTTCTCAGCTACTCCATCATGAGTGGGGCCCATTCAGTTCCTATTGGTCACTTTAGATGGATTCAGGCCAGGCCATTCTGCCTCAATCTTTAGGTGCTATTCTCCATAGCTCTTCTGGTGTGGGCATCAGCAGGGCAAGAGACATTGCTTTGAAAGAGGAATCACTTATTAACAACTCTGTGGAAATAAATGATCATCTATCAGGCAGAATAGTTTTAATTACAATAAAGGAGGACAAGGATTTTTGAACGAGCAGTAAATCCATGTTGAATAATAATAATAATAATAATAATAATAATAATAATAATAATAATAATAATAATATAATTTATTAGATTTGTATGCCACCCCTCTCCAAGGACTCGGAGTGGCTCACAACAACAATACACCATATACAAATCTAATGTTAAAAAACAATTTAAAACCCTTGTTATAAAAAGAAAAACAATCACACAACCTAACAGACCATACATAAAACCATAATAGCTAAGACTGTATCAGTTTCCCCATGCCTGGCGACATAGGTGGGTCTTCAGGAGCTTTCAAAAGGCAAGGAGGGTGGGGGCAATCCTAATTCCTGGGGGGAGTTGATTCCAGAGGTCCGGAGCCGCCACAGAGAAGGCTCTTCCCCTGGGTCCCGCCAGACGGCATTGTTTAGTTGACGGGACCTGGAGAAGGCCAAATCTGTGGGACCTAATCGGGTGCTGGGATTCGTGCGGCAGAAGACGGTCCCGAAGATATTCTGGTCCGATGCCATGCAGGGCTTTATAGGTCATAACCAACACTTGGAATTGTGACCGGAAACTGATTGGCCGCCAGTGCAAGCTGCAGAGTGTTGACGAGACATGGGCATATCTGGGAAAGCCCATGATTGCTCTCGTGGCCACATTCTGCACGATCTGAAGTTCCCCATGTAGAGAGAGTTGCAGTAGTCGAATCTCGAGGTGATGAGGGTATGAGTGACTGTGAGCAGTGACTCCCTGTCCAAATGACCTAGCAAGCATTGCTGGGTGCAGGAAAGGAATTTCCTTCCCGCCATCACACATATTCCAGAAATAAGGGATTCAAACTAAAGTCTCTAGGTCAATCTAGGAAAGGTGGCAACCCTACATTTGGACCTGTGAATATCCTTTTTTAAGCGTTCAGGAAAGAAAGAGAAAATGTATAGCTTTGCTTTGTTTGAACTTTTAACCTAAAACAGCAGGAAAGCATATTTTCAAAGCTGTTATAGCTAGTATATCTGATCATAATTATACAGTGAGCTAAAGGTCCATCAGTTGTAGCATTACATTTCCCCTCAAATATTTCAGCCTCAAAATAAATCTCATTTCCAAGGCCTATCAAAACTCCCAGCCAGCATTTTTAGGGCAATAATTTTAAATGCTTAGTGGGGGGAAACATTTCTCAATGTTATAGATACTTTAAAAAACCCACACAAAAAAAACAAAACAAAAAAACCTCAGCCCATCCTTGCAAAATGCTTTAATGTCCTAGATTTGCTTCTTTTTTTTTTACTCTTTCTATTGTGTTTGTCCTTCCATGAATTGTGTTGCAAGCTTGCTACAAACTAGGAAAAAGTGAAATTGAGAGATATCAGTTATTTGTTCAAAGCTATAAAATCTGCTTAGGTCAGGGAGTTTGGCTGTCAAAATAATTACGTTATGGTCTACAAAAAGAACAACTGAGTTAACAAAAACGTTCATCTGCTGCAGCATATCAAACTTCCAGTGGTGGATAGCGCTCTCTCCCTCTCTCTCTCTTTCTCCTCTTCTCTCTCTCTCTCCTTCCCTCCCCTCCCTCTTTGTTTCTCTCTCTCTCTCTCTCACACACACACGCACACACACACACACACACAGATACAGAGCCCTGCACTTAAAATAGGTCTAGACATTAACAGTAAAGACAAGTGAATGGGAGAAGGCAAGTGAATTGCATAAGGACTCTTGCCTTGGCCAGGGGGTTTGACTAGAAGACCTCTAAAGTCCCTTCAACTTTATTTATTTATTGATTGATTGATTGATTGATTGATTGATTGGATTTATATGCCGCCCCTCTCCGAAGACTCGGGGCGGCTAACAGCAATCATAAAACAGCGTGCAATAATAATCCAATATTAATAACCGATTAAAAACCCATTAATATAAAAAACCAATCATACATACAGACATACCATGCATAAAATTGTAAAGGCCTAGGGGGAAAGGGAATCTCAATTCCCCCATGCCTAGCGGCAGAGGTGGGTTTTTAGTAGCTTACGAAAGGCAAGGAGGGTGGGGGCAGGGCAATTCTAATCTCAGGGGGGAGTTGGTTCCAGAGGGCCGGGGCCGCCACAGAGAAGGCTCTTCCCCTGGGTCCCATCAAGCGGCATTGTTTAGTTGATGGGACCCAGAGAAGACCCACTCTGTGGGACCTAACTGGTCGCTGGGATTCATGCAGCAGAAGGCGGTCCCTGAGATAATCTGGTCCGGTGCCATGAAGGGCTTTGTGATTCTATCGGAAACCTTGTTCCTGAAATCCTTTTTCTATCTAGAGAAATTCTTTTGGGTACTTGAGGTGACTATTTTGCTTAACCACAACCAATGGTAGCCCATTTGAGGGGCTGGATTGGCCAGACATTCACATTTGTAGTTTAAATTCTACTGCTGCTTTTGTACGCATTCCACCTATCTTCTTTTTAGTGTATTTAGCAACTATCAGCCGGCCTTTTGCAGCTTCATTTCAACCAACCAACCAACAAACCAGAATAGAGCTGGAAGAAACCTTGAAGGTCTTCGAGTCCAACCCCCTGCTCAAGCAGGAGACCCAATACCAGTGATGGCAAACCCTTTCCCCCTCGGATGCCGAAAGAGCTGCACGTGCGCTATCACATATTCATGAGTGCCCACACCCAAAATTCAATGCCTGGGAGGCTGAAAACAGCTTCCCCTGCCTCCTGGAGACCCTCTGGAGGCTGGAAACGGCCTGTTTTCCAACTTCTGGTGGGCCCAGTAGGCTTGTGTTTTGCCCTCCCCAGGCTCCAAAGGCTTCCCTGGAGCTGGGGGAAGATAAAAACGCCCTCCCCACCCCCCGGAGGCTCTTTGGAAGCCAAAAACACCCTCCCAGAGCCTCTGTGCAAGCCAAAAATCAGCTGGCTGGCACACACATGCATGTTGGAGCTGAGCTAGGGCAACAGCTTGCGTGCCAGCCGAAATGGCTCCGTGTGCCACCTGTGGCACCCATGCCATAGGGTTGCCATCTCTGCCCTATACCATTTTATATATGAAATGGGACGATGTGATACCATGAATGTTCGGTGAAGCCTGAGCAAATGACCTTGGGAAAATGTTTCTTTAAGTGGATTGGTTAGGCAATGGAAGTGGTTAATGTTTTCTTTGTGACCTCATTCTTAGACATAGAAAAACTGAGTATGTTGGGAAAGGCTGATCTTCGGTGTGGTGAGTTTTTCATCAAAAGGACCGAAGGCTTGGTGACTTGGGAAAAGGGGGGGGGGGAATGCCTTTTTTGAGAGGTTATTATGCTCTAAAGCAGGTCAAGCCGGGGACTGCGTTCTCAGCTCCTTTGCTGTTTGGGAGCAGTAAGGGGGTACCTTTTTCAAAGTCCAGACGGACATGTGCCATAGCATATTTGCTCCACCTCTCTGGCTGTGGAGCTGTGGAGGGGGAGGCCTTGAATCCTCTTTCCTCTGAGGGGATTGATGATAATAGCATGACTCAGCTCTTCCGCCCCAAGAATTCCAAATGTGCATTACCTCATCAAGTGCACCCAGGCTTCGGCCTGTGAGGAACAGGAAATGTTGAATCATCCGATTCACAGAGCTCTTTTGTTGACAGTAGAAAGTGTTAATGGGAGTGGATTTCGGTTGCCTTTTGTTCCTCCCTCCCCTTTCCCTTTCTAATAAGCTTCAGTCGAGTTGGGCTTTTAAAAGTCTTATTTGTGGGATGCATGCAGATGATTGTGAATGTACGCGCTCCTTCTTATGAAAAAAATCATTCAAACACGCTAGCATTGATGTGTCCAGTACTCTTATGCTACATCTTAAGTGTCCTTTGCTGGTTCTCACTGGCTACTAAAGTAAGGAATGTCTGCTTTAGCTCTTTGTTTCAGCTGGATTTTCATTGCTTTTCCTGCCACACAAGAAATATCCGTCACGTAACAGCTGCAGCCAACTAGCCGTAATGTAGTGCAAATAAATGCTTAAATGGACAAATCATTGGGAGGTTAGATTTATTGCAGATAGAGCTGGCATTCCAGAGCATGAGCTTGATCCCAATGTAGCTGGATATCTGCATCTGGATATCTGGCCGGTGTGTTGAAATTGGGGCCCTCAAGCAGAAATTTGCAATCTCTCTTTCTTTAGAACAAGTTCATGTCCCATCTCCCACCATATTTACTTCTGTCATTGCTGTTACCCTTGGATCAACTTCCAACCTTTTCAGCTGCCCCATGCCAGATGATAACAACCAATCAAAAGTCAACTAGAAATGTGATATATAAAGCCCCACATGACATCAGATCAGAATACCTATGGAACCGTCTTCTGCCGCATGAATCCCAGTGGCCGATTAGGTCCCACAGAGTCAGCCTTCTCTGAGTCCCATCGACTAAACAATGTCATCTGGCGGGACCTAGGGGAAGAGCCTTCTCTGTGGCAGCCCCGGCCCTCTGGAATCAACTCCCCCCTGAGATTCGAATTGCCCCCACCCTCCTTGCCTTCCATAACATGTTGAAGACTCATCTATACTGCCAGGCATGGGGGATTAATTTCTCCCCTCACCTTTCCTGACTCAACGTATGAGATTGATTGTTTTAGAATTGTTAGTTTTTAATAATAATGGGTTTTTTTAATATAGTTTATATTGGATTTGTATTCTATTGTATTTATTGTTGTGAACCGCTCTGAGTCCTCGGAGAGGGGCGCCGTACAAATCTAATTAATAATAATAATAATAATAATAATAATAATAATAATAATAATAATAATCTTAACTAAACCCACATTGTTTCCCCATCGTTCTCACAACTCTAGCATAAGTTGTGTTTTTAGTTGAAAAACTAAGTGCTTGTTTCCTGGGAACGGGATTGCAATGAATATAGCAATAGCACTTAGACTTATATAACACTTCACAATGCTTTACAGCCAAATGAAGGGCTACCAAAAGTTTTACTACCACACTGTGGGCATGGCTTGTGCATTTTCATTCAACATATTTGACTGCAAATTGGATGCTCTGGGGTGGAGCTCCATTTCCGCTACCCCACTGCGTCCCCCCCCGTCTGGGCAGCAGCCCACCCCTGTTTTCAGCTCCCTGTAAGCGGTATACAGAGTCAGCCCCCAACAGTCTGAGTCCTCATATTCTATGACTTACCTTTCAGTAAATTTGGGTTTGTAAATTCAAGCATTGTGTTCTCTGTTTTCCTTTATCTTGATTCAAAAAAGCATGTGTAGAAATTGCAGACTTAAGTACGATGTAGTTCATATGTGCCAACTCAGACTTAATTTACATTGTAAAATCTTAAAATAAGTAAGTCTGGCTCCTTGACAGAGTTATGTTTATCTGTATTTCGGTAGGATATTATGTTTTCCATCCTTTTTTTTTTTTGACTGCCTGGTCAAAATAGTAACAAAGAGTAGAGCACAGATAAGTACAGAAGCACAGAAATGACTGAAAAGCAACATCTGTGCTTGTCCTATCCCTTTCAGATCTGTAGACATTGCACAGACCCTGGCCAGGTTTCAAAGGACAGTGCAACTAACTCTGAAAGTCCATTGACAGTGCCAGGTTAGCTCTGTTTACTTGGACCGCCTGCTTTGTCCCCCTTCTGTTACTCTTGGTAAGTCCAAAGGTGCTTTTTTAAGAAGCAACTGGACTTTCTGATTTTTCTTTAAACACATTTTGAAACTTCTTTGGATGAGAAGCGAAATGTCTTCAAAGAAAAGCCAGAACCATTTGCTTCTTGAAAAAGCATCTTTAGGACAACCATGATCTAAATCAGAGGTCTCCAATCTTTTGGACCCCAGGGACCACTCATCATTTTAAATCCTGCAGACTACTAATACAATCTGCCTAATGAGAGACTGGGTGGGCGTTGCTACCTGGTCATGTGACTGGGTAGGCATGGCCAACCTGATGTCATTCATGTCAAGGAGCACCTCGCTAGCCATTCCTCCCCCTCCCCTCCCAACCACTTCTCCCCTGCCTGCCCAGGCTCCTTAGGGCCCCAACAGGAAGCTGTTGGAGCTAAGCAGTCACCATGAGAAAGATTTGGCAAAACAGCTGGCTCACTTCAAATTGGATCTGACCGAGAAGGAGGTTCAGCAGAAGCACCTCACTGAGGACTACGAGCATAGGCTTTCCAAGCAGAGGGAAGACCTGTGGGAGTGCAAGGCTAGGTCCCGGTGCTTGGAAGCTCAGCAGGCTGAGATGGTCAGCCAGTTCCAAGCCATAATGTAGTCCCATTAGAACAAGATCCTCTGGCTCTTCACTACCAGTGGCGCTTTTCTCCAGCCTTCACCCAAAGCCCCGCACCAGGAGGCCGAAGCAGGTCCCAAGTCAGAATTTCTGACCCACACAAAAAAAAAACCCAAAGGGAGAGAGATTCTGCAGCAATAGAAATATTCATTGCACATTTCCGGCCCAGGGGCCGTAGTTTGATTTAGTGTAATATAAAACATGCAAGTAATTTTTCTACAGACCACCAAAATTTTCTCACGGACCACCAGTTGGTGACCGCTAACCTAAATTGATCGATAGCCCTTCAAATCCCAGATATCATTTCTTAACAGGTCTGTCATTTAGCTTATTAAATGAGAGCCATGCAAATTGTATTTGTTGAATAACAAATAAAATATAAATATTCAATTTATAAATATAAACTGAATATTCATAAGGCACCAAGGTTTGTTCAAGTTAGGTATAAACATATAATCAAGATAGCAATCGACCCTGTATATGTATTATGAATGACTGCATAATGACATTTTCCAAATAAGTCTCCTGGTGTGCTGAGCTCCCTTTACTGTGAATTCAGAGTTAGCATTGTTATCCTCGTATTGCAGGTGGGGACTACCCTTTTTCTTTAATGATGCTGCAGCTTTTTTTACTCTAAACTACAGGTAGTCATTGAGCCCTGAATTGCTGTTGCTAAATGACATGGCTGTTAAGTGAGTTTTGCCCCATTTAATGAGCTTTCTTAACACAGTTGTTAAGTGAATCACGGCAGGTGTTAAATTAGTAACATGGTTGTTAAGTGAATCTGGCAGAAGGGGAAATCACATAACCTAGGGATGCTACAATGAGTCAGGGGCCAAGGGTCTGAATTTTGATCACATGACCATGGGGATGCTACAATGATGTTAGTCACTTTTTTTCAGAGTCGTTGTAATTTTGAATGGTCATGGAACTGGACCACCTCTACTTGAAAACCATGAACAAGGAAGCAAGTGGGTTTATTTTTCCACCCTTACTTGTTCCGATTATGAAGTTCTATGAAATATTACTGAATGGGGCATTTACAAGCTGTCTTACAGTAGCATCTTCTTCCCCTATTATTTCCCTACCAGTTTTAAGTAATGCTTGAAAAGACCTGGTTCAAATAAGCATATCACAAAGGTTGCAATAATTAGTTCTCTCTTTATTAGGCATAGACTCAATAGGACCTCCTACCTCTATGTAAATACAACAGTTGGCACTGAAAATTCTATTGTTATCTCTCCATTAGGCTGTAGCTGTGCACAACTCCCTACTTCTTTTGGGTCTTCTTGAATCATAACTTACTGTTCTAGTTCTCCTTTATGGTATCATTGAAGACTCAGGCAACCTAATGTTTTCTAGTGAAAGATGTATCATGAGACATACTGCAAGGGAAATGTGAAAAATATCCTGCTTTTCTTCAGGTTCCCATTAGGTGACAAAAGACACCCAAGCTAGCTTGATTTAATTTTACTTTGCAAAACAAAATATAGCAACATTCAGGGGAGATAAGTGGAAAGAGAACTGAGGGGCAGTCCTTGCTTTGGACAAGATTTTATCTTGAGCTTGATTAACATTGAAACTATCATTTCTAATCATTGTAATTAAGCAAATCATATTTCCTATAAAGCTTAAAGCAAATTCTTGCTATAATGGTAGTTTAAGAAGTAAGTTTTATCTTTTCATTTTTCTTCTGCAAGAAAGTTATAACCCAACAGAGATGATGTTAGCAAAAGACACTGCATATGCATTGTACTGTGAACAGATTCTAACCTGTATTGGCTTTATCATGTATTAGTAGCTGTATACCCGTGCTTCGCTATGAAACTATGTGATAGGGTAAATTAACAGTTAAAGCTTGAAAATTAATGAGTAGTTATTGATCAAGTTTGTTACATTGACCATTAAAGCTTGAAAATGTAAGTAGAAATGAGTAATTGCTTATTATCAGAGCATGTTAATGTAAAGCACCTGTCATTTGGAACAGAGTTCTTTTCAGGTGGGGAGGGGAAGTAGAATGTCTAAACTCCCAGCCCACAGGTCAGCTAAGTCACATGCTGGCCACGTTCATGCCCGGTTTAGCGAAGGGGTAGCATCAGAGCATGTTAATATAAGGCAATTGGCAGTTCGAACAGTTTTTTTCAGTTGGGGAAGGGGAGTAGAAGGTCTAACTCCTTAACTTCAGAGTGTGTTAATATAATACTGTATAAGAAATAGTAATGATCTGATGGTCATTTTGAAAAATCCTTTATTAGTGAGCAACTAGAAGCCAAGAGGAACATATGTGCCAAGTTTCAGGTTTGTAGGCTTTACAGTTCTTGAGGTTTCATGACGAGTGTTTGGCTTTTATACATCTCTATGTATATAGATATAGAGCAACTAAATAAAATTAATGGGGAATTATTTTGGAAAGCTATTCTTCATTATTCTGACAAGAACACATATGCTGTATAAAGGGACACAGATTAATATGTATTAAGAATAATATTTTTAATATCTCCGAAACAATGAAAGTTATTCAGCAAATGGAAATAATTGTGTTTCTATATATATTTGTACTAAACATTCTTTAGTACCAAAGTATCATTTTCTTCAGAATGTGAACAGGTTCTGGAAACATTGCAGTTTTCTTTACTCAGAGTATTAGCAGTGAATCAGCAATGACTGGAATGGCAGTGATAATTGGAAGTTCATGACTTGTTTAGTCCAGCAGCAACAAAACCCTAGAAATAGCCTTCCATATTTCAACTTTAAAAGAAGAAGAAGAAGAGGCACTTGGAGAAGTTACAAACTGTGCTATGTGAGAGCCCTGACAGCTGGGTAGGCATCTGTCTCTTCCCACGGAACATGTTATGCTTTCTCAGCTCCTTTTGTCGATGTCATGCTGGATAAATGGGCATTTATGATCAATCATCTTGTCCTGTGTTCCCTCCTTTAATTTAATCCCCATTACTGGAATTTGGCAGCCTAGCCAGCCTTATTTGGAAGAATGCATTCTTTTAACCGCTGTTGTCTTTGGGGTTGGACATATTCTTAATATGATTTGCTCTTGCGTTTGTACATCTCATGCCACTGACGGATACTCTTATCAGAATGGCTTGTGACAGCAGGGACTTGTTACATACAGATTTATAAGAAGCCTGGAACCTCCTTGTTTTGAAGTAGCCTTAGGAAATGTACATTGCAAGTTCTTGGAAGTCACCAAGTTGTTCATCGCTGATGCTTAAAGAAAAGAACGCTGTAAGATGTCTGGTAACAATGCATTCCCTAAGTATCAGTAATGGTTAAAATTAGTTCATAACCAAGCTTAGTTTAGTAATGGTACTCTTAATAAATTTCCAGGTTTAACATTCTTTCATTCTTAAGTCTATGTCTGTTTTGTTCACTTCAGTCTGGTTTAGTTATTTATTTATCAAATTTATATCTCACTCATTTTGAGGTGGGATTATGATGTATAACAGCAGTCAAATCTACTTACTTTCCCTACGGTTCGGAAGCGTGCAAAGAAGGCTTTGCACATGCCCAGAGGGTTAAAAAAAGAAAATGACAGTGTCTGGGTGGGTGGGCGGAGTCTCATGCCTGCCGCCGCTACCGGTTCTCTGAACCTCTGTCGCCCATCGTTACCAGTATGCCAGAACTGGGCCAAACTGATAGCATTTCACCCCTGATGTATACTGTTTACAGTGATGTAGTATCATGATTCATTATATCTTATGGTCCTGAGAAAAAAAGAGGAAAAAAGACCTCACAAAGTCTGTACCTAGCTTCCCCATCTACAATAATAATAATTAATAATAATAATAATTTATTAGATTTGTATGCCACCCCTCTCCAAAGACCCAGGGTGGCTCACAACAACAATAAACAATACAGTACAAATCCAATAATTAAAACTATAGCTAAAAACCCAGTATCGTTTAAAAACAGTCAACATTACCCAATCATAACCACACATAAATCTTACTAGCCAAAAGGGGATACATCAATTACCCTATGCCTGGCGACATAGATAGGTCTTCAGAGTCTTGCGGAAGGCGAGGAGTGTGGGGGCAGTTCGAATCTCAGGAGGGAGTTGATTCCAGAGGGCTGGGGCCACCACAGAAAAGGCTCTTCCCCTGGGTCCCACCAGACAGTATTGTTTAGTCGACGGGACCTGGAGAAGGCCAACTCTGTGGGACCTAATCGGCCGCTGGGATTCGTGTGGCAAAAGGCAGTCCCATAGGTATTCTGGTCCGATGCCATGCAGCGCTTTATAGGTCATTACCAACACTTTGAATTGTGTCCGTAAATTAATCGGCAACCAGTGCAGGCTGTGGAGTGTTGACGAAACATGGGCATATCTGGGCAGACACATGATTGCTCTCGCAGCCACATTCTGCACGATGTGCAGATTCAGAATACTCTTCAGAAGTAGCCCCATGTACAGAGCGTTGCAGTAGTCGAACCTCGAGGTGATGAGGGCATGAGTGAATGTGAGCAAAAACTGTCCAAATAGGGCTGCAACTGGTGCACCAGGCAAACCTGGGCAAATGCCCTCCTCGCCACAGCTGATAGATGGTATTCTAAAGTTAGCTGTGGATTGAGGAGGATGCCCAACTTGTGGACCCTGTCCAAGGGGGTCAATAATTCCCTCCCCCAGGGTAATGGATGGACAGATGGGATTGTCCTTGGGAGGCAAAACCCACAGCCACTCCATCTTGTCAGAGTTGAGTTTGAACCCATCCAGACCCTAACAGCCTCCAGGCAACGGCACATCACTTCCACTGCTTCGCCAACTGGACACGGGTTGGAGATGTACAACTGGGTACAATCAGCATACTGATGATAACTCACCCCATGCCCCTGGATGATCTCGCCCAGCGGTTTCATGTAGATATTAAATAGCAGGGGGGAGAGGGCTGACCCCTGAGGCACTCCACAAGGGAGAAGCCTAGAGGTCGACCTCTGACCCCCCACTAACACCGACTGCAACCGACCGGAGAGGTAGGAGGAGAACCACCGAAGAACAGTGCCTCCCACTCCCAACCCCTCCAGCTGGCGCAGAAGGATACCATGGTCGATGGTATTGAAAGCCTCTGAGAGGTCAAGAAGCACCAGGGCAGAGGCTAAACCCCTATCCCGGGCCCGCCAGAGATCATCCATCAGCGCGACCAAAGCAGTTTCCGTGCTGTAGCCGGGCCTGAATCCTGACCGTTGAGGACCGCTGGAGCTGGAGCGACACCACCTTCTCAACAACCTTCCCCATAAAGGGAAGGTTGGAGACTGGATAGTAGTTATTAAGTATGGCTGGGTCCAGGGAAGGCTTCCTGAGTTTTATTAGTTTTAATGGTCTAATAAATGCTCTAATGAATTAATTTAAGCTATGTCTGCCCTCTGTTACGTAACCATGTGCTACCATTACTTTCAGAAGATATGGGAATATGTTTCTTGGAATTCCATTTTCTATGAATTGCTGGGGGCACATGTCAACATATTTTCAAGATCTGCATTTTCTTTTTCTTCCAAGTAGAATAAAATTTTATGGTTTTGTTTTTAAAAAGATTTGACAGGTTTGGCTGTTACTACCACATTTATTTTTCCCCACAGTATTTTATAATCAACTGTAAATATTCTTCCCATTAACATCTTTCATATGTCATATTTAAAGCAGATGGTGTAGAAAGAGTTCCTTCAATGGCTCCCTGAATACAGTGTAGACCAGGGATGTCAAACTCGCGTCGTCATGGCATCATCATATGACGTATCATGACATTTTCCCTCTTCACTAAACTGGCCTGCAGGCTGCGAGTTTGACAGCTGTGGTGTAGTCCATTCAGTGTGTATATGTGTATGTACGTGCACATACCTTTGAATTAATGTTGAATCCTGACAATTGCCTGAACAAGTCCCTGCAGTTTTCCCAAGTCCCATTTCAAAAATGGTTTGTCCTTACCTGCTTTCCAGGGCTGAAATAATGTGACTGGCCCCAGGTTACCCAGCTGCTTTTGTGCCTAAAATGAGACTACAACTCACAGACTTCTAATTCTATCCTGTGTCCCATAACCACTACACCAAATTGGCTGTAGGGCATGCAGATCAAGGACTAAATTAATATTGGGATACAATGGCAGAGTGAAAACTTTATTTTCTTTAATTTTTCAATAAACTTTCAGAACCAGGGAGCAATGGCAGCATGTTTCTTCTTTCATGACTAATAAAATCAAAGTCATAACATGATTGAAAAGGATTTAATACCAATATCCCAAATTGAAATCCTTCCTGCCAGAAAATTCTTATTAATTTCTGCTTTATTATTTAAAATTTTAGATCTAAAAAACTCAAGAAGCCCATATCATCTCCTGCTCAAGAAGATAAAACCAAGTTAACAATTTTTCATGGAGAAGTGGATCCGGGAGAAGAACTGTTTGGCACGTCTGAAGATTTTTCATCCCCCAGCAACAAGAAGATATTGGCAGTTAAAGAAGGTATTAATGAACAGTCAAGTTTTCTTGCTATATACTCTATAGGATTTTTTTTTAATGTCACAAAACATGGAATCTTTGATTGTAAAACTCTGTCTTAGCTTCTGGATATGGTTATTTCACAGTGGCAATTCCTTAACTAGTTTCTTTAGCTAGGTTTATTTATTTATTGCATTTCCACCACGCATTTTTTCTGACAGATCAAATCAATGTCATGGATCATCCTCTCCCCTCCCCCCAATCTTATCCTTATCAATAACCAAATATTTTATAGTGAACCTTCATGGTCAAGGGAGAGTTTGAACTTAGTCCGGGTTCAGAATATTAACTATTACTATTACATAAATCCTTCATGCAAAATGTTTAAAAATACTGAGATAATTTAAAGAAAGAAAACAATGCTTGCATCCCATTGGTAATATCTGTTTTAACCTTTCAGCTTACTGTGTAAAACTGTAATAGGCTATTGATTATGCTTCATTAGGCTAATTCTGTTAACCTTAACCAGTTATCTTGGTGAGAGAATTGTAGTGCAACAATATTTCAAAGCTTCCTCCAAGCCTAGTATAAACTATCCTTCATTTAGTATCCTAATGAATGAAACAATTCTATGTTTAAAAAGTGATAAGAGTCATTCTTTCTGTTTCCTATGTAGAAGCGAATTGGTATAATAAAATCTCATTCTATCTTAATTTTCTGGCACCCATGCAACTCCAATAGGTTCTTTGCTCACCCAACTCATTTAGAGCCGTGGTGGTACAGTGGTTAGAATACAGTATTGCAGGCTAATTTTGATGACTGCCAGCAGTTTGATTCTCACTGGTTGAAGGTTGACTCAGTCTTCCATCCTTCCGAGGTCGGTAAAAACAGGACCCAGATTGTTGGAGGCAATATGCTGACTCTGTAAACTGCTGAGTGTGGGCTGTAAAGTACTGTGAAGTGGTATATAAGTCTAAATGTTATTGCTATTTAGGTTATACTTGCTATTTGTCACTGTATTTTGGCCTGATTCTGCCTGTCTTTTGTTTAAATGTTAGATGTGAAATTATTTGAAGGACCAGATCTTGATGGAGTGGTAACTCTTGGAGATCCACTGCTGTTGCTGACAGCTAGTGAAGACAGAGAACCTCTGTTAAATGTTAGTCCTGCTGAGGACGTGGAGGAACTATTGAGGTATTCATTTGAATTGCATGATAAATTTAGTGTTGTGTGCTTATGATGTCTCCTCAAGCCTGTCTGTCTCAATCAGCCCAAGATTGGAAGACAACTTCTAGGCTTTAGCCTGCTAAGGCCACACTGTTTTCAAAACTGAGATGTGAGGGGCATGGATTTCAGCTTTAGTTGTTTCCTTCATTCTTATAATTCTTCATTTATTCCTTATCATCATGTTTTTTTCTTCAGAACGTCTGTCCACCCTTCTTCTAGGCAGTTCCTCACAGCTAAAAGAAATTGTGTACAAGAGTTAATCAGTTCATTCCAGCTATAGGGATCACACTAACAGAAAAAGCCATAAGGACATTGAGTCCAGCTCTGTACTAAGAGAAGTAATCAGTGCTCAAGAATTTACTTGACAGATACTTGTCCACCCACCTCTTGAACAAATCCCGTAAAGGGAGATCATTGCCTCCCTCAGAAATTGGTTACATTGCTGAACTCTTCTTAGCAAGTCTCCCCCTAGGCTTATAAAATTTATGCATGGTACGCTAGTATGTATGATTGGTTTTAATTTGTGGTGTTTTTTTTAAAAATTAACTTAAATATTAGATTTGTTTTACATTGTATTGTTATTGCTGTGAGCCGCCCCGAGTCTGCGGAGAGGGGCGGCATACAAATCTGATTAAACTTAAACTTAAACTTTTCGTAAAGTTCAAGTAAAATCTGCCTTATTGTGACTTACGGTAGGTTTATTACTTTCTGCCCTATGTAAATTTGTTATTTGGCTCAGGTATACATGTATCTGAATCAATTCACTTCATAGGGTTGTTGTTGCGGGGAAAATAAGAGAAAGGATTATCAGGTATGTTTGTCACCAGGGGTAATTTATAAAAATAGTAAAGATGGCAGACAGACAGACACTATTACCTGGGTACAAATCACATAATAATGCTTATAGGCAGATTCTTATAATCTCTGAATTAAGCCATGTACAGTATGAAAAATACAATGGTTGCACACAGTGAAGGGCTACCCATTTTTTTACCACCACACTGTGGGCGTGGCTTATGCATTTTCTTTCAACATCTTTCAATGCAAATTGGGTGCTCTGGGGTGGAGCTCCATTTTTGCTACCCTACTGCGCCCCCCTCCCTCCGTCCAGGCAGCAGCCCACCCTTGGTTGCACATAGGAATATACTAAATGTAACAAATATATAGTGATTATCTCTATTAAGTTTAGAAAAACTGCATTTCCACTGGTGTATTATTATTATCGTTGTTGTTGTTGGCATATGGTGTTACATTAGCCAGGAGACCATAATGCTATAGCAGAATAGTTGTTTGGCTGCCAATTACCAGCTTTGTTGTAGGATACACTCTCTTCCCAGGAAAAACAAGTGGCTTTTCCTACAGTATTATCCTACTATCCTTCTCTTCCCTGGGGCCGCCTTGTAAATGGGTGCTACCACCAGGAAAGTTCAGAGCCGGCAAGAATCTGACTGCCTGAACGGAGTGCCAACTCATCTCCTCACCGAAGTGGTGCCTATTTATCTACTTGCATAGAACATGTTTTTGATCTGTTAGGTGGACAGATGCTGAGGCAAGTAGTGGGAGCTCACCTGACATACTATGCTAGGACTTGAATTGCTGGAGGAGAGATCATTTGCAGTTTCATTAAACTACTGAGCCACTAGACCTCTACACTGGCATATAAAGACTGAAGAGTAATTGGGGACTTTAGATATTTATGAAGTCATGTAAATTCCTGCATTTTGATAGAGAAAATATCTCTTACAGGTATAAACCAAGCACTTTTTTAAGCAATTACTTTTCTAGCAGTTCTTTGCTTTCTAAACAAAATTGCATTGTTTACAGACTGAATTAATCCTATAACTGGTCTGTTGAAATCAATTGGATAAATTAATCACAATTAACTTACATCTTACTGATTTCAGTGAATCTGCTGAAAATTTGACTTAAGACTGGATCTCACCAATAGTATTATTCTACATTACAGTTTCAATTTACTGTGTTGTGCTGCACATTTTAACTAGAGTTCTTTGAATTTCTGTAGATTCACTTGTCACCAACGCTAGGGAGGCATTTGCATTTAAGTTTAGGGTGGGAGGAGAGAATGGAAGTTAGGCTGTTAGAAACATTTTAGAGTTTAAATAACATGTTCATAATGGAAAGTAGAAGAAAAACATTCTATTGCACGAAGTTTCTTGGAAACATGATTCTTCTTCATTGTTTATAATGGTGTTTATAATGGAACATTTTGTAATAACATGTATCAGAGACACTTACCTTAGTTTGCTCAGAGGAAAATGTTAATGCTTTTTTTATGCTTAAGAGCACATCTGATCTTTTAAGACCAGAAGTCTCCAAGTATAACTCTATTTTATTTGAATTATATAGCTGGGAATTTTATAACTCATGTGTGATTCCCCCATCCCATGGCCCCCTTTTTATATTTTGTAATCAGAGATGGATTGTTTTGTTCATGTAAGAAAATCCTACTTTTTGAGGCTTGTGAATTGAACATGAATTTTTGGCACCCAGATCATTTACTAATCACATGTATATTATGCCAAAAGTAAAATAAGCCTGAAAGTCTGCAATCTATATTTTTATGTAGCTTGGAGTAGGAGGAACAAACACTTGCTAACCTGGGTAAAAAACTTGACAATCTATTCTGGATTGTCACTGACACAGATAAAGTAGGACAAATGTTCCACTCCCTCATATTCTCTTGTTCTTTATGGGACATTTAAAATGGTTTCTACAAAATAATAGATAAGCAAGCATTATTAAAGTGACCAGATTTTAACATTGGTAAAGAGGGACACCATTGTTGGGGTGGGGAGGTTCTTGATTAAACATTTCATCTATATGGAGCAAAAAAATATTATCTTCCTTTTTCTCTCTATCTCTCTTCCTCCCTTTCTATTTCTCTCTTTCTTTCTCTCTCTCTCTCCCTCTTTCTTTCTCTTTCTCTCTCTCTTCCTTCCTCTATTTTTTTCTCTTTCTCTCCATCCCTCCCTCCCTTTCTCTCTCTCCCTCTCTTTCTCTCCCTTCCTCCCTCCCTTCCTCTTTCTTTCTTTCTTTCTTTCTTTCTTCATTTATTTATTTCTCTCCTCCTCTCTTTTTTCTCTTTCTCCCTCCCTCTCTATTTCTCTTTCTTTCTCTCTCTCCCCCTCCTTCCCTTCCACTCTTTCTTTCCCTTCCTTCCTCTCCTTTTCTCTCTCTTTCTCTTCCTTCTTCCCTTTCTCTCTCTCCCTCCCTTTCTATTTCTCTCTCCCTCTTTCTTTTCCTTCCTTCCTTTTTCTCTCTCTCTTTCTCTCTTCCTTCCTCCCTGTCTCTTTCCCTTCCTTTCTCTCTCTCCCTTCTTCCCTCCCTCTCACTCTGTTTCTCTCTCTCTCTCTCTTCCTCCCTCACGTTCTCTCTCTTTTTCTCTCTTTCTCTCTCTTCCTTTCTTCTCTCTCTCTCTCTCTCTCTGTTGGTGGTGCGCACCTGCGCTGCCTCTCTCACCTACTTCAGAGGCGATGCCGACCCAGAGACAGAGGCAAAGCGTGCTCAGTCACTCCATTGGTGGCGCTGGGGCGAAGGCCCGTCAGGGAGGAAAAATGTCAGGCTGAGATGGGCCCATCTTTATTCGATGGGCCAGCTGCTGCTTGGAAGGAGTAGATGAGTTTTCCCACCCGGCGCAAAGGCCACTCTGTCCACCCACCCCCAAGCACAGCAGACGGGCTGTCAGATGAGGGGGGGGGCAAACGCCTCGGCCGCGCTTCCCTTTCCTTTTCCTCCCCTTTGCTGTCGCTGCCAGTGAGCCACTCTGAGGGAGTTGGCCAATGGTTGTGGCCCTGGGAAGGTGTCAAGCCAGGGGTGAGGAGCGAGCATGAGTGGAAGAGGAAGAGGAGGGGAAGCAAGCAAATTAAAAAAATAAAGAAAAATAAAAGAGAGGGGGAGAAAGGCGGGAAGGGGTGCTGGAGGGGTTAACAGACGGCTGTGGGCGAAGAGCAAAAAGTTGCGAAGCCAGGTAAAGGCAGCCAGAGGCAACGGGGTGGGGGTTGCTGGCGAGCGGAGCCGAGCTAGAAACAGAAGGGGTTGGACGAGTCCAATGCTTCAGCCATGCCGCCCGGGCCGAAGGAAACTTTGCTCTATGCTGCAACTCGGTTTGCTCTCCTTGGCGGCTTCCAAGTTTTTTCCCAGCACCGGCGAGTAAAATCTGCCAGGAAAAACTTGGAAGCTGCAAAGAAGGAAGCTCAGCTTCCACGCTGCCCAAAATCAGCCAATGCAGAGGTTCAGCAATCTCCAGCCAGCTGTTTCAAAAACTTGGGATTTTTAAAAAATGCTGCGGGACGCGGGACAAATTGCTAAAAAGCGTTACTCCCGCCGAAAGCCGGACATCTGGTCACCTTATGCAATAGATATATTCCACTGTGATTAAGAAAGGAGATAACTCAAAGAAAGGGGGGGTAGCTGAAATTGATATTTCAGAAAGATTAGGGGAAGGAAGTTTATATTGTTTGGCCACGTATAACTACGAGACTCTGCTATACACCGCCCCAAATGCATAACGTCCGTCTTTAAAATGATATATACTGTACAGCCTACTTTTTTAAAAGGTCTCATTCAAGAAATCTATGTCTCTTACATTTTTACAAGATCTTCATCTGACATGACCCACACCTAACCCCTCCTCACAAGGCCCATTACTAGACCCTCACCTGATGTAATCCTCCCATCACAAGACCTACTGACCACATAAAGCCCTTATAAGCAGAACAGCACCCACACTAACATTTGCTAAAGACTGTTGATACCTAGTCTAGTAATGAAACATTCAGAAACCAACCCTCAAGCTCAGAAAAATAATCCTCCACTCTCATCCACCACCTAAGGTACAGATATTTATTTATTTATTATTTATTACTTATTATTATTTATTATTTATTTAGATTTGTATGCCGCCCCTCTCCGCAGACTCGGGGCGGCTTACAACAAAGTGAAAAAACAATTTACAACAAATCTAAATTTCTACTAAAAACATTTAAAAACCCCATTTTCTAAACACACGTAGATACACACATACCATTCATAAATTGTATATGCCCGGGGGAGATGTCTCAGTTCCCCCATGCCTGACGACACAGGTGGGTCTTAAGGAGCTTACGAAAGGCAAGGAGAGTAGGGGCAGTTCTAATCTCCGGGGGGAGTTGGTTCCAGAGGGTCGGGGCCGCCACAGAGAAGGCTCTTCCCCTGGGGCCCGCCAACCGACATTGTTTAGTTGACGGGACCTGGAGAAGGCCCACTCTGTGGGACCTAATCGGTCGCTGGGATTCATGCGGCAGCAGGCGGTCTCGGAGATATTCTGGTCCAGTGCTATGAAGGGCTTTAAAGGTCATAACCAACACTTTGAATTGTGACCGGAAATTGATCGGTAACCAATGCAGACTGCGGAGTGTTGGTGAAACATGGGCATACCTAGGTAGGCCCATGACTGCTCTCGCAGTTGCATTTTGCACGATCTGAAGTTTCCGAACACTTTTCAAAGGTAGCCCCATGTAGAGAGCATTACAGTAGTCGAACCTCGAGGTGATGAGGGCATGAGTGACTGTGAGCAGTGAGTCCTGGTCCAGATAGGGTCGCAACTGGTGCAAGATGGTTCTCTAATGTGAGCTGTGGATCGAGGAGGACGCCCAAGTTGCGGACCCTCTCCGAGGGGGTCAATAATCCCCCCCAGGGTGATGGAAGGCCAGATGGAATTGTCCTTGGGAGGCAAAACCCACAGCCACTCCGTCTTATCCGGGTTGAATTTGAGTCTGTTGACACCCATCCAGGCCCCAACAGCCTCCAGACACCGGCACATCACTTCCACTGCTTCGTTGACTGGACATGGGGTGGAGATGTAAAGCTGGGTATCATCAGCGTACTGATGATACCTCACCCCATGCCCTTGGATGATCTCACCCAGCGGTTTCATGTAGATATTAAATAGCAGGGGGGAGAGGACCGACCCCTGAGGCACCCCACAAGGGAGAGACCTCGGAGTCGACCTCTGACCCCCCACTAACACCGACTGCGACCGACCGGAGAGGTAGGAGGAGAACCACTGGAGAATAGTGCCCCCCACCCCCAACCCCTCCAGCCGGTGCAGAAGTATACCATGATCATCCATCAACGCGACCAAAGCAGTTTCCGTGCTGTAACCGGGCCTGAAACCTTACTGCTGGGGACCTAGATAATCGGCTTCTTCCAAGGATTGCTGGAGCTGGAGTGTCACCACCTTCTCGACAACCTTCCCCATAAAGGGAAGGTTGGAGACTGGCCGGTAGTTATTAAGTACGGCTGGGTCCAGGGAAGGCTTCTTGAGGAGGGGGCGCACGAGCGCCTCTTTATAGGATGATGGGAAGGATCCCCTCCCCAAGGAAGCGTTGATAATCTCCTGGACCCAGCTCCGTGTCACCTCTCTGCTGGCCGAAACCAGCCAGGAGGGGCACGGATCCAGTAAACAGGTGGTGGAACTCACAGCTCCAATGGCCTTGTCCACTTCATCAGGTGTCACCAGATCAAACTCTTCCCAGACAGATGGACAAGTACGTGCCCCAGTCACCTCAACTGACTCGTTGTCAGCCGACTCTGTTTTCCAATTGGAGTCGAGGTCCGCCCGGATCTGAGCGATTTTATCAGCGAAAAACGTGTTAAAATCCTCGGCACTACTCTGTAAGAGCTCCCCAACTCCCCTCTGATTAAGAAGGGAGCGGGTCACCCTAAACAGAGTGGCCGGGCGGGATTCCGCTGATGCAATAAAGGCGGCATGATACGCGCATCTTGCCGCCTTGAGCGCCACTTTGTAAGTCTTAATAAAAGCTCTTATAAGTGTTCGATCAGATTCAGACTCACTCTTCCTCCATCGCTTCTCTAGACGTCTCTTCTGGCGTTTCAACTCCCGGAGCTCCTCGTTGAACCATGGAGCTCTACGGGGTCTAGCGCCACGGAGAGGTCGCAAAGGCGCAATCCGATCAAGAGCCTCCGCTGCAGCCTTGTTCCAGGCTTCCGCAAGAGACTCCGCCGAACTGTGGACGAGTGCATCTGGAATAACCCCAAGCGCCGTCTGAAAGCCTTCTGGGTCCATCAGGCGTCTGGGGCGGAACATCTTAATTGGTTCCGCCTCCCTGCGGGGAAGGATTGGAGCCAGGAAGTCAAGCCATAGTAGAAAATGGTCTGACCATGACAAAGGCAATGCTTCTAAGCCCCTTAGTCTCAGACCATTGCTCAATTGCTCAGAGAGGAATACCATGTCGGGTGCATGTACTCCCTCGTGAGTCGGACCCTGTATTACTTGAGTCAGGTCCATGCCTGTCATGGTGGCCATGAACTCCTGTGCCAGTCCAGAGGCTTCGCCGAGTGACGGCAGATTGAAGTCCCCCAAGACAATAAGTCTGGGGAACTCCACCGCCAACCCGGCTACCTCCTCGAGCAGCACAGGCAGGGCTTTTGACACACAGCTGGGAGGCAGGTACGTGAGAAACAAGCCCACCTGAACCCCTAAGTCCAACTTCATCAAGAGAGACTCACAACCCGCAATCTCTGGAGCAATGAGTCTACGTAGGCAAAGGCTCTCCCTGGCTATAATAGCCACTCCTCCCCCCCTTCCCTGGGGTCGAGGTTGATGCCATATCTGAAACCCAGCTGGGCAAATTTCAGAGAGAGGAACTCCTCCCTCTGGGCCCAGCCAGGTTTCAGTAATACATGCCAGGTCGGCCTCCTCATCCAGGATCAGATCCCGGATGAGGAGAGCTTTATTTACCACCAACCTGGCATTAAGCAGCAGCAACCTGAGCCCAGGGCCAGAATTACACTCATCACCAGTACCCAAGATTGAGCTCACAGAGCCAGAACAAGGGGCCGTTATTAAGCAACGGTCCCTCGTTCCCCTGGAACGGCTAACTCTGTGGCCCCCGTCATATCTGCCTCTCCCCAGCAACACCGGAATATTCTGACCCTCTGTCACCCCAGAGATTAGTGCCCCTTCCCCTCCTGCCTCTCCGGCGTCAGGTGGGCCAAATCTATCATTCATACTGTTTCCATTTATCTCATTCATACCATAATCCCACCCGCCCCAACCATTACATTCATACCAATCATTCATCCCATATCTACCCCAATGATCAATTAATTACGAGACCCCCTAGTAATATTAAAATGAATTAAATTAATAATAATTAAAATACTAATAATATATATCACAATATAAAATAGAGAATAAAAAGTTCATAGATTAATAGTTAATAATATAAAATCAGAGCTTAGTTATTAATTGAAGTTAGTAAAGTGCAAAGTTCTAAAGTGCTAAAAAATATAGGAAATAATTAAAAATCAACTATCCATCAAGTCAGCAATACTGACACCAGTTCTTAAAGGTGAGTTCTGGGGGGGGAAAGAATTGATCAGGGGAAAGATGTTGTTGAGGGAGAAGTCCTGGCATTTACCACTACTGCCATCTTACATTATATCACACTCTTTATAAATACGATTTTACACGTTTACCATTTCATCCCTCAGGATTGGGTTTTCTCTATTGTTACACACTGTACACTTCTGTTATTTTTTTACTTGAAATGGCCACCAGCTGGCAATTCCATGGCCAAGTTTGCCTGTTTGGGATTCATCAGACATACATAGCCACAAATCTTTCTAGGAAACTCAACGTTCTATTGAGAATTGAACTGATGATTATATATAGTGCATTAGTTTTTATGAGCCCTCCAGGCACTGGTATTTAGCAGTGTTACAGGAAGGGATATATGGAGACTCTCTTTAGAATTGTGTATAAAGTCTACTTCTTCCTTTTCTTGAAGGAAGATGGTCTTTATATAAAGGAAAGTAGACAATATGCATTCTAAAGTATATGCCAGGAAATACTTCAGCTCAATATTTATATATATGTATTTAATATGGCAATGGCAGAAAATAATAAATATTTGTAAAATAGTCCATAGTATAAAATACCTTTAATAAAAATCTTGAAAATAAGGTTCATCTTGAGAGCATTTAAAGGGCATACCGGTATATAAATGCAAGCAGAAGCATATCTCTGAACATTAGTTGCTCAAATGCCACAGCTATGGAGGGTCATGGTCTTTTGTTCAGTTGTGGATTCCCTGTATGCCTCTACTTTGATCCTTACAGGAAATTGGGTAATGGACCTTCTTGTTTTCTAACCTGGGTCTTCTAGCATGGTGTCCAGAGATACTTTGATGCCCATCATACTCCCCGACTGCCAGATTATAGTTCAGATCAAACATGAAAATCCATAGTCTCTGGAAAAGTGAAATGGATGGGTAGAGGTTTTGATAATCCAGTGCATTTTGAGGGCACCCATTGGAGAACTGGGAATTCCCTCTAACTACCTCGGAAAATTACTTCTCCACAGGAGACCATTAACTGATTAAAGATAAACCCAACAGACCTTCTTGTTCAGACATTGCTTGGCACCAGAAGAAAATAATCCTAAAACATATCAACTTCATTTTAAGTCTTTCCTCGTATCCTTTACCCAAGTTCTTGTTTCTGCTTCAGTCCTGCTTAAGAAATGCTGCCTTGTGTGATAGTGATCATGGATTTAAAGTAGGGATTAATTTAGTTTTCAGTTGCCTAATTTAGCAGGAATTCATGCTTTATCTGAATCTGCCCCCCCACACACTGATGTTTGTTTGACAAGTGCAATTATCATAATCACTGGGTTTGTAATTTCAAACATTTTTTGCAGGATTAATGCTCAAGCCAGGGACTTGGCTGGAGTCTTCACACACACACACACACACACACACACACTCACACTCCAACTTGGTTTCTGTAATGATACCTATATTAAATATTTGTCTTGCCTTTTATCATATAACGTTTAGCAATTACAAAGGAAGCATGGCAGTGGTTCAAAAAAAGTGCTAGTTGGAACATAATCTGCCAGAGTCACAACAAACCTCAATCTCCAAAGTGCAGCCAACGATTTTTCAGGAATTAGAGCCACAAACTTCAATTGATTTGATAGGTCAATTTGATCGCTGTTGTTATAGTCTGGTGAGGGATCTTTTCTCGCGTTCACAATTCTGAAAAAGTTCCTCAGTGCTCTTTAATTTTCTCTTCCTTCTCTCTCATCAGAGAAACACAGGTGAATGCTGGGGAATACAGTAGTTCTGAAAGGTTGATTAAATAAATGAATAAATACCATAGCTCTTGAATTACAAATAGATGCCTGCTTTATAAAGAATTTCATTAGAGAAGATTATAAGGTCAAGTTGCTATAGGGGGTAAGGAGAGAATTATACCTGCTGAAATCACTCTTACTGTATGACTAGCTAAGGCCTACTTATAGTATGTTATGTTTCTGCTCTGGGAACAGGGGACTTTTTTGTCAATGAAAAAAGGGCTCATATTTTAACTACCAAGAAATATCCGTAGATCTTTGATGTAAAATACAGATAAATATTCAGAGAATGAGAGAATTGTTGCAATTCAGAATGAAGATGAAATTGCAGAATTGATCCCCAAAAATCCTCACTCATGGGGAGTAAGGGTGTCAGAAAAATGACAAGGTTTCTCCTACAAGACAGGACCAGCTAGAAAAGTGAGAAGACCAGTCTTACAGGTCAGAAGGATATTGTTTTTGTTTAAAAACACTTTCTCTTTAAAGTGGAAAGAGTGGTGAGGAGAGAATGGTAGGTATAGGTCATTCTTAACTTACAATGGGTCACATAGCAAATGCTCAAAGTTGTGACAGATCTCAGCCAGTGCTGCTTACAACCCTGATTCAAAGTTATAATGACTACTCCCTCTCCTCTGTGGCCACAGGATCGCTTTTTGATTATGTGGCAACCAGTCATACATGATCATGATTTTCAGTGGGGTTTTTTGTTGTTTTTATTGTTGGAAATTGCTGTTTACTTCTAGTTTCTGGGGGAAAATGTGTTTGCAATAATACATTTAAGGACTGCTACAAATAGGATAAAATTGAGTGTGGTCACATGGTGGCACAGCTAACTACTATAATTCTGAGGTCAATTATGGTCATAAATCAAGGACCACCTGCAGTGTCCAGATTAAATGGAATGGAATGCTCTGAACCTGAGAATGAGAATGAACGTTTGCAAAACATTGCAGAACCAGACAGCTGTAGATTCCTTTCTCTTTATCAGGCATATAAGTAATAACATCTTGCTTCTGTCAAGCGGCATTTAGGAATATGATAAATCAAGGCACCTCCTTAAAAGTACTTGTTAATGCAGGAAATGAGGGCTGATAGCCACCTTTCTTAATGTCATTATTTTTTTCTTTGCAATAAGTCTGGTGAGTTTGAATGATAATCTATCTTTCTTAGTTATGAGTACACCTTGGGGGCTCAACATTAACATTTTCAACACAGAAGGTTCTGTGTTTACACTGCAGGTTTTGAGCCATTTTATATGATTGCTGAGGTAATTTCTTGTGGCTTTCATATCAGAAATGCAATTGTTTACCAAATGTGTTCTTTTCCCTAAAACAAATACTTTAGATACAGTGCCTTTGTACAGATGAACAAATGGTTTGGGGTTTTTTTTTGTTCTATGGATTAGATGCAGTTCCCCATTATAGGATCTCTTTTGGCTGAATAGTACTACCGTACATCTGTGGTGTGTTATAGTCTTTGGACATTACATAGCAATTATCTTCTGTTTCCTTTCCTTTCCTTTTTTCTTTTTGGCATATTTAGAAGCCATAGATATTTTTCCATTAAGAGTAGGCTGAAGTTAAATCATGATAGTATTATGATAAGATATTCAAACAATGTGTTTCCTTTTTAGAAGTGGACTTAACATGTTTAGATTTAAAAATAGAACGAAGAGTTCTTTGTTTAGAAACCTTTAAATAAAAATAGTCCGTAGATGTCTGAGCTGCTTATAAATCTCTTTTAACTAACAGCTACACATTTTTTTTCCATCGGATGGCATTGCTTAATATTTTCAGTTGCTATGTTTCATTTGTTTTTCTGACTCCATAAAATATAATGATATTCATACCTTCCAAAGTTACATTTCTCTTGCCAAAAGTTAAAATCCTCACTTCCATATTGGGCCTGGATTTTTAAAGATCTCATTCTTTTATAAGATTAACCATTCATCAGGATTTCTGTAGCTAATCCACGCAGTTTTCTAAGTGCCAACAGTCAGTATTACAATGTCCACGTTCATTATGCCTTTTTTTAAACATAACCCTTTCACCCTTCCACCTCTCACAATACTACACAACACAGAATCAACAGTAGAGACCTTCAAATTTCTAGTTTCTATCATATATCAAGACCTAAAATGGTCACCTAATATCAGAAGCATCATAAAAAAAGCACAACAAAGAATGTTTTTCTGCGCCAGCTCAGGAAGCTCAAACTGCCCAAGGAGCTGCTGATACAGTTCTACAGAGGAATCATTGAGTCTGTCATCTGCACTTCTATAATTGCCTGGTTTTGTGCTGCAACCCAACAGGACCGACACAGACTTCAGAAGATAATCAGAACTACAGAAAAAACAATTGCTGCCAACCTGCCTTCCATTGAGGACCTGTATACTGCACGAGACAAAAAGAGGGCGGGGAAAATATTTATTGGCCCCTCGCATCCTGGACACAAACTGTTTCAACTCCTACCCTCAAAATGTTGCTACAGAACACTGTACGCCAAGACAACAAGAACAGTTTTTGCTGAACACCATCCCTCTACTAAACAAATAAATCCCTCAACACTGTCAGACTCTTTACTAAATCTGCACTTCTATTTCTACTAATTTTTCTCATCATTCCTATCATCCTTTTCCTCCCACTTAGGACTGTATGACTGTAACTTGTTGCTTGTATCCTAAGATTTTTATTAATATTGATTGTTTCTTCATTCCTTAGTTGACCCCTATGACAATCATTAATTATTGTACCACATGATTCTTGACAAATGTATCTTTTTCATTTATGTACGCTGAGAGCATTTGCACCAAGACAAATTCTTTGTGTGTCCAATCACACTTGGCCAATAAAAAATTCTATTCTATTCTATTCTATTCTATTCTATGTAATGATTGTAAATAGAGAATGCTTTTTTTGGTCTTAACACAATCACGCGCCTGAGCATAAGACAATGTTACGAAAACTGTATTGGGGCCATATTTTCACATGGTTGCAGAAACTAAAAATAGAAAAGCACCTGGGTATACACATAAAAAAATCTTCTTGGTTGCTGCACTATATAGAAAATACATTTAAAAACATCATAAAAGCTTTAATGCAGGGGGTGTCAACTTTAGCTTTGGTAAAGTAACCTAAACTTCATACTCCCTTTATTAGAATGATCCCAGGCAGCTACAGTTAGAATATTTGACAAACTCTTTTGTCACTTTCCTGGTATTCTAAGAGTATACAGGTAATCCTCGAATTATGACCACACTTGAGCCCAACATTTCTCTTCCTAAGTGAGACTTTGTTTAACTGAGGTTTATGACTTTTCTTGCTGCAGTTCTTAAGTGAATCTGGCTTTCTCATTTACTTTGATTGTTGGAAGATTGCAAAGGGTGATCACATGATCCTGGGACACTGCAACCGTCCTAAATATCAGTCAGTTGCCAGGTGTTTGGGATCACATGACCATAGGTGTGCTGCAACAGTCATACGTATGGAAAACAGTCAGAAATGCCCATGTACAACACAAATGTGGCCCTTCGCCATGTTTCTAATGGGTAGAGAAAGACAGGAATGTGCAACAGGTAGTTCTCAACTTACGACCACAATAGAGCCCAACATTTTTGTTGTTAAGGGATAAATTTGTTAAGTGAGTTTTGTCCCAGTTTATTACTTCTTTTGCCACATTTGTTTAGTGAATCACTGCAGTTCTTAAGTTAGTAACCCAGTTGTTCAATAAATCTGACTTTGCTTGTCAGAAGGTCACAAAATGGAATCACATCACACCAAGACACTACAACAGTCATAAATGTAAGTCAATTGTCAAGCATCTGAATGTAAATCACATGACCATGGGGGTGCTACAACTGTTTTAAGTGTGAAAAATGGTCATAAGTCCATTTATATTAAAAGTTTGTTGCAAAATCAAAACACACACAGGTGACTGATTCAGCTAGAAGTACACACAGAAGTACACACAGGTGACTGATTCAGCTAGATTCAATAACTTCTGTAAAAACATAATAACAGATGAATTTACAATAACATTAGCAGATTATTTCATAAACTAAACTCAAGTAGAAGAGTTAAGTTTCATTTCAGCAGAGCAATAAAGCACAGAGAGCAGAGTGGACTGAGAGTACAGAGCGGACTGAGCCACGCCCAGCCTTAAACTTAAATTCCAGTTTCGATTCTCTGCACAGACTCAGAAGTGCTTAGCTCCCATTGGCTGACTTGGTTGCTATGCCTATTCATTGGCTGACCTTGTTACCATTGGTTCTCCCAGTTCATGAATATCTTAACATGTTGTAACTTTGAACGGTCACTAAACAAACTGTTGTAATTTGAGGACTACCTGTATCAATAAAACAATATAAAAAAGGCATTGACTTTCTTTTTTTCTTTCAGAGTGGAAGATGATTTTGAAAAAATGTTGCAGGTGAGCTCTAAGCCCAAGCTTAAACCAAAACCCAACGTGGCATCTAAGCCAGCAATACCTAGGAAGCCGGTGATACCTGAGAAAAAATTCTCATCTGCTCCAACCAGAACGGGACAGAAGGCGGAAGAGAAGATCCAAAGAATGGATGAGGTGGACATTCTCAAATACATTCAGGAAAATGAATCCCTCAGTAGTGGAGAGCCAAGCCTTTTCTGAAGCATTTGCTGCTATTGGGCTTCCCATTGGAAAGAGTTCCATCTGCCTGGATGTCTAGCATGCTTTGGACCTGTGTCCTTGATTGCCCTTTTGATTGGTCCTTTGGCTCCATTGGGTTGTTTTAAAACAACAGAACCTGATATTGGGGTTAGAATTCTGCAAAAAGTTATGAAGTTGCCACAATGTTTTAATTAACAATGCCTTATTTTAAAAAAACGTGAAAGGCTGTGGCCAGAACTGAGCCAATAAAAAGAATGTTGCTAACCTTTGAGCAAATGCATTATTTGGCTTGAAAAGTATTGGAGGTTAAAATTAATAAAAGGAACTAGCACGGTTGGATTAAATATTGACACTAGGTTTGAATTGTTGCTGTTGAATTGAAGTTGTTTGTTTCCAGTCGTTTTCAAAACTTCTTAGAAAAATATCGCTGAAGTTCAAGGAACATGCATAAAAGCATTTTTCAGAGTCATATTTCTCCTTTAAGGGTTGTAATGCATCAAGTTTAGATCCTCGGGAGCCTGCCTAAGTGCTTTCGGTATGAACGGCCTTATTTGTCTCCCAGTTTTCTGATCAGATGGTAGGTTTTTGTGGTATAATGGAGCCAGCTTGAAATGTCTGCAGAACATGGCAGGGAAAGCATCTGTATTAGATTCCGGGATAATGATGTGAAATAATGGCTGTTTTTAATATCTTTGTAATTTGGGAGGTGCTTCTTTTTGATGTTAAAGACTCGCATGTCACATTATTGTTCGGTGGGAAGAATAGTATCATTTGTTAGGTGCCACGCCCCCCCCCCCCCCCCCCCGTGCTTGTAGCAGGATTAGGAAAATGAACAGCAGCACCTCAGTTTTGATAGCTGAATTATATATGATAGTTGAATTAGATAAAAGCTAATTAATTATTTGACAGCGTACTCTTTTTATATGAACATCCTGTGTTTTTCACCCAGCCCCAACAAAGTGAATTAAGCCATGATACCAAATACTTGATAACTTGTTAATCTGTCTGGATTGCTTTCAGAATCTAGAACTGGGTGAATGCAAAAAAAAAAAAAAAGCAAGCAGTTAAAGCACTTTAAAATATGTACATGTTTAATGCATAGTGTTCCATTTATAATTATATCATATTTTATTTTAAATAAATAAATAAAATTAAGCACTAATAATACAGTATTAAACGTTTCCCTTGAAGAATAAATAATGAACGTGACTGGGACAAAATATAAGGTGATGCAATAAAATAAAAAAAGAAGTTAGTTGTGTAGGATGGGTACTCTTTGTTATACTTTCTCATCTGCAATCAGAATGGACAGTTCTCTCCTGTTGAAAGTTGTTATTGTAAGGGGCGATGAATTGAAGAGGAGAGAAATGCACAGCAAAAGGGTGGCCTCTACCCATTTGCCCTTTTTTCATCATCCCTTTCTCTATTTCAAATGTCCCTTTCTTCCATTCCAGCTATAACCAACTCTTCTCAAAGGTCCATATTCATCACTTTTCAAGTATTTTTGACATTGGTCCTAAGAGGGCCGTATAACTTATTCTAAACAGAACGGTATCCTTAAAAACAATCCCTAATTTAGAAATGTTATATTCCATGCAATACACTACTAGACAAGGGATACCAGGAATATGTTAATGTAGTTTTTTCTAAATATAACTCGGTTAGTGCTGAGAAACATCTTGAGTGCAGTTAAGTTATGGTCAGTTGGGGAAACAACCAGCAGTGTGAGAAAGAAGATAAGTATATATATACAAGAGAGAGCTGTGACCTTCCTAGAGGGTTTGACGGCATGAAAAATTAGCCTATGCTATTGCCTGTTGTTCTGTCAAGTGGGGAGAGTCAAAATCACACCAAATCACAGATAAATGTAGATCCAATAACAATACAGAATCAAAATTAGAAATGCTTGGTTGCACAAGCATGTGTGTATGGATTTGTGACAGTATAATTGGATTTGATCTCTTGTGAAAATGTTGCAAAACACTTAATATTCTGAAGACTCTTTAAAATTCTGTTTTTCAACAGGATATCTGATTTGAACTTTTTATGTCCTTACTGTAGATCAAAACGCCAAATAGAATTCCACAGATATTTCTCTTGAGTTTACTTTGGGGACTTGATGATTAACATACAATTGTTTTCAAGTTTTTCTATATTTCCTTGTTTCTAGTGAAGGCTTTTAATTTTAAAATAATTATTTACATTCGGGAGGTGACATATGGTATATTGCCCTAAATATTTCATTGGAAACGTATTTTACATAACAAAGTATATTCCTGTGCTATATTTTGCCTTTGAGAGATGAGGTGGAATAA
Organism: Erythrolamprus reginae; assembly: GCF_031021105.1. Lineage (NCBI taxonomy): Eukaryota > Metazoa > Chordata > Lepidosauria > Squamata > Dipsadidae > Erythrolamprus > Erythrolamprus reginae. The sequence continues at coordinate 251,073,468 of NC_091950.1, forward strand.
ATACTCAATAAACATTGTTGGACTAAACTTGAAGAAAGAATTATTTTACTTTAAAAAGTGTTATATAAGATTGTGTATTGTGTACAGGTAGTCCTCGACTTATGACCATTTGTTCAAATGACTGTTCAAAATTACTCCTGACCAGTTTCCACACCTACAACCATTGTAGCATTCCCTTGGTCACTCGATCAATATTCAGGCACTTGACAACTAGCATGAATTTATCAGGGCTGCAGTGTCCCAGGGTCACCTGATCATTCTCTGTAACCTTCCCAGCTGGCTTCCGACAAGCAAAGTGAAAGTCAAAGCCAGGCTTGCTTAATAACTGAAGTGATTCACTTTACTTCAGCATGACCGTGCCCAAAAGTTCATGCGTTTTCTGAACTTCTGGTTTGTCCGTTGGGCTCTGGGGTTTCAGGAAGCTTTCCTGCATCCCCCGGAGTGCAAAAAACAGCCCAACAGGCAAAGTGGAAGTGTGTTTTCTGAACTTCTGGTTTGTCCGTTGGGCTCCGGGGTTTCAGGAAGCTTCCCTGAACCTTCCGGAGTGCAAAAAACAGCACAATGGGCAAACCGGAAGTGCGTTTTCTGAACCTCCAGTTTGTCCATTGGGTGGGGGGGGGGTTTGTACTCCGGCACTTCAGGGAAGCTTCCCTGAAGCATCCGGAGGGGGGAAAGGCCTTTCCCAACGTTGACATGGGGCAACGTCTTGCGTGCCCGCTGATATGGTAAAGGTGGCACGCGTGCCATGGGTTCGCCATCACGGATCTATAGCATTGTTTGCTGGTTTTCCCCTTTCCTCCTTAAAGACAAAAAAGAACTTTGCTTACAAAGCAAGAGTCATTTAACTCCATAAAACACAACATGACCACATCAAACTCTCCTTCCCTGATTTAAGATCTTAATTCATATAGGACAGTGATGGCGAACCTTTTTTGATTTGCATCCAAAAATAGGAGAGCATGGGAGAGTCGTGCAAATGCATGCCCACACCCATAATTCCATGTGTAACACCCCCCATGCATGCACGTATGACCTGGCAAACCTGTTTTTTGCTCTCCCAAGGCTTCAGAGCCTTTCTAGGCAAAAATGGCCTTCCCCACCCCCCGGAGACCAGGAAGGACATGTTTGCCAACTGCCAAATGGGCCATTTCTGGCCTCCGGAGGGCTTTCAAGGGGGTAGGAAAGGCCATTTTTGCCCTGCTCAGGTTCCTAGAAAGGCTTTGTTTCCTGACTCCCAGTGGGCCCAGAAGACTCGAAAATCAGCTGGCCACCATGCACATGTGCACCAGACCTGAGCTTGCGTGACCACTGATATGGCCCCGCATGCCATAGGTTCACCGTCGCTGATATAGGGTAAAAACAAAATACTAACATTGTTCAGGACATCCAGTTAACTATGCCTAAAAGTCAAGTGGCTATTAAAATAGCATTCCATTATTTATTTGGCCAATCAACTGAAATAAATCAGGAGGAACAATTCTGGGACAGCTGCTTGTTACAGCAATTTTAAACTTCAAAGGAAGTGAAATACAGAAAAGCACAACTGGGGAGAAGATGATAATAAGCATTGTGGTTCGTTACTCTATGTGTCGCAAAGTGATAACAGCAAGCAACAATGGTGAAGCAACTAGAACAGACTACTAGAACTAGAAGGTAAGGACTTTTTAATTTCAGCAGGGCTTTCTTGAGAAAAATGGATGTTCACTCCGAGCAGTTTTCCTACAAAGAATTTTAATCACACGGAATAAGGAAAAACAGACCTTTTAAGATCAAACACTGCTTAGTTTTTCATGCCTGAGTTCTCTGTTACAGCTCCTTTGGCTAACAGGATTATAAAATAAATCTTTAATATCGCAGCTGGGGAATTAAGGCCAACAAACCATTTCCCAAGACAACCACTGCTGAGCTGAGAGTTGAATACAGCTTCCTAAAGTTATATCTATTGGCATTCAAAAGAGCCCCAATGGCTCACTGGCACTAATGATTTACGACTTAAGCAGACATGGAATTAAGCCATAAATGGTACTCAGAAATAAATCAAAATTAGTGGCAACTGCTTCTTGGTTTGCTCAGCTATATCATTCTGGACAGCAAATAATAGCTTAAGTCTGCTGTCCGAGCCAGCATGAATAACAGTGATAGAATGTTGTGCCCCACAACATCTGGATGGTCACGGGTTGTCCATTCCTGTCCTAGCAAAAAGCATAAACGTTTAGGAACTTGAATTGTTCCTGCTGAAAGAGTGGATTTCTATTCATGAGATGCTTCCATCAGTGAAAGAAATCCCCTCCATTCTTTCTTGACTGTTACCACTGCTTTATAATAATTTACTTTTGAATATACTGGCTCCTTCTCTATGCCATCAGAAATTAAGTTCTATTGATATTGTAAAAGCTGTAAGAGAAATAAGAAAGTGATTATTCCATGTGGAAAATACTAACTTAAAAACTAAAAAAGTCAGAAATAACCATCACTTACAGCTCCTGAAAAATATAGGAACAAAGAAGCATGATAAAATGTACTCATATTGTTTATTGTCGTAGCTCTTCTACCTGCATGGAAAATCACATAGCCTGTGCTGAATAGTGAGCATATTTGCCCAGAAATAAACCCCGGTGTGTTCAATGGGTACTTAAGAATGCAATTATAAAGTTCTTGACTCTGCTTTGATGATCCCAGCAGATGTGCTATTTATTCCTTTATTAGTCATCATTTTTTGGAACTATAATATCAGGTGGGGGCAGGGCTGAGGCATTACTCATTCTTCTCTGCGATTTATGCCTACACAGAAAGAAAATGTTCAAATAACTTGCAAGAGCTAAGGCTTTTTATTTAATACTTTTGCTGAGTGTCTCGTTTTATATGCTCAAATGTTTAACACATGCCATTTAAAAAAAAAAATGATTATGCGACTGTGCACATCCCATTTTGGAAGTCAGCAGATATGTCAAAACAGTCCGGAAGTTATTCCTAACAATAACTTCTTGGCTATATTATGAAGAGTGAGTGTTTTTATGCCCTCTAGACGTTTTGAACCATAAGTCTCCAGATCCCTGGACACAGGCAACTGGAGATCATGAAAGTTAAATTTTTTAAAAAAAATCTGGGGTACATTTTTGAGACCATCTTCTGTTGGTTTCAAACATCACTCTGACAACTTTGAAGGATGAAATTCAAGATGAATTGCCATCTGATCTGGAAACTGCATTGGAGGAGTTCAATCAGCTTATTTCTGACCCAAGGGGGTGGTGAGGGGAGAGACTTGGATGCCCCAAAGTCCATAAGAACAAAGATTTGAGTAAAGATAGAAAACCAAAGGTGGAAAGTTTTCAGTCAACTAAATCAGCCAAGTGAAAACAGTTAAGTCAAATCAGAACAAGCTGGAACCAGAGTAGCTATAGCTGCGGGAGATGTCTCCTAACCCTATGCATGTCTTGTAAAAAACTCAATCAAGTGCCAAGAATTAACAAATCCAAACGCAGTCTCCATTACTTCAGCTTCTTACAGATGCTTTTTGAGCAAGGGATTCCTGGATGTTGTTCTGTCGGGCTCTCTGGTAGAATCCTCCCAAAAATTCACAAGTACAAATTTCAGACACACACACGTTTGAAAATTCAAAACAATGTTCTTTATAATGAAAATTCACTTAAACCAAGCCCTCTTTTGGTATAGCAAAGAGCACTCGTCTCCAAACAAACTGGTAATTTGTACAAGTCCCTTATCAGTTCTGTGATACTTAGCTTGCAGCTGTGAGGCAATTCACAGTCCTCCTTCTTTCACAAAGTGAAACACACTTTGCTCTGGTTTAGTTTCAAAGCGGGGGAAAATCAGCACACAAAAAGTCAAAGTCAGTAAAGTAGTCACGAAACACAATGATCAGATAATCCTCCACAATGGCCAAACCCACAGGCTGCTATTTATAGCAGCCTCACTAATTACCACAGCCCCAACCAACCACAGGTGGCCTCATTTTCTTTGATAATAATCTCTCAGTTGTTGTTGCCTATGCATCGCTCTCCTCATGTGTGGCTGTATCATTAACTCTTGTTCTGAATCCAAGGAGGAGCTAGATAATTGATCTCCTTCTGAGCTGTCTGCCCCACTCTCCTCCTCTCTGTCACTCATGTCTTCTTGGTCAGAGGAGCCTTCATCAGCAGATTCCACCGGGGGGGGGGGGGGGGCAAAACAGGCCTGCAGCATGTAGATGTCTCCCCCACATTCACAGTCCTTGGGGCAGGAGCAGGGCCAGAGCTAACCACAACAGATGTTGACCTTACTTTGTTTCACTGATTTGTGATTGTATCTCCTAATTTCACCTGCTTTGCTTTATGCTAACATTCAGCATTCATTCCTGATAACAGATTCCTATGCCATGATTTTGCAACTTTTTGCAGAGCCACCACCCTTGCGCAGAATAGTTTGAAGAAATTGATTTAGAACCCAGACACTGTGTTCTATTTTACTGCAGATAAATTTTGAACTGATGGGATGCTGTTTAGATTAAAGTACACAAAAATGAAAGTGACAGGCACGGGGGAAGTGGATGCCCTGATAGATATGGGTTGCTCAAGGTGCCTGATCAGCAAAACAGTAGTAGAAAAATTGGGAATCAATACAAGACCTTTAGCCAATCCCATCCAATTCCAACAAGTAGGCGTGTCTCTCATTGGGGGGGATTCCAGCCACCCTCCTAACCGAGTTAGTGGAACTGCAGATGGCCCATCACCATGAACTCATTCGATTCATAGTCGTCCATAAGATGTCAAGAGCAGTCAAATTGGGCTTAGCCCGGTTGGATAAATGGGCCCTACCATACAGTGGGGGTAGGTAGGATTACATTTAATATGCAGTTCTCTTACTTAGATTTTTAAAAAACTGAGCTTTCTTAGAATTGTGAAAAACCAGGTGAAGGTCCTTTTCTTTTTCATTTGCTATGACTTGATAAAAACTATTTTATTCAAAAAGAAAAAAGGAAAAAAAAGCCTCTATTGTCATTAGTATAGACTAAGGGGGAAAACATGTCCAAATCATTTTTAATACGCTTTAGATCAAAGGGGCATAGTGACTCAGTGGCTAAGATACTGAGCTTGTTGATCAAAAGATTGGGAGTTCAGAGGTTCGAATCCCTAGTGCCGTGCAACGGGGTGAGCTCCCGTTACTTGTCCCAGCTTCTGCCAAAATAGCAGTTCAAAAGCATGTAAAAAATGAAAGTAGAAAAATAGAGGCCACCTTTGGTGGAAAGGTAACAGCGTTCTGTGCATCTTTGGCATTTAGTCATGCTGGTCACATGACCATGGCCCCATGCAGATATTAGGTGATATTATTGAGTTGTGCTAAAGCAGAAGTGTCAAACTCAAGGCCATGGGGCCTGATTGGCCTGTGGGGTGCTATGATCTGACCCACAGGGCCACCTGAACACAGCGAAGGACTGACCCTCCAGGGAAAATGGAGCTCAGGAAAAGTGCACGCAGAGGCCATTGCAGCTGAAAACAGAGCTCAGGAGCCCATTTTTTCTGGCAGAGCGCATGCACCACCACAGGTGCTCTGGACATGAGCGATGTCAAGCTGGCCATGTCCACCCTGGCCACACCCACTCTGCCCCTCCCCCAAGGTCAAACAAAACCCGGATGTGGCCCTCAATGAAATCAACTTTGACACCCCTGTTGTAGAAGATGGCACTATTCTTAAACAGATACTTAGAAGAGACAGAGAATGGGCATCGCTGCTTGCCAGTTTTCTATCATTATAAGAGAAAAGTCATATTGGTGAATTTTTCAGTGCAATCTTTTTTAACAGCACATATGTTTTCTCGGTGTCTCATCTTGGGTTACTCATTCCAATACCATCCCGTAACTAAATGTTTGAGAAAATGCAAAAATAAACATGGCATCAAAAACCATATCTGTCCCCTTACAAAGTAAACTGCAATATTAACATGAGGCTACAGAACCATTCCAGTAATAATCCCTGACGTAGTGCAGAGGCTGAAACCAATTAGGGTTTTCTGGATTTGTTTCCTGTTTTTTTTTTTGTCTCATGCATTTTATAATACTTGACTTTAGCAGTGTTTCTGAAGTTCATGAATGTCTTAGAGCAGGGCCACTTGAAGACTTGTGGACTTCAACTCCCAGAATTCCTCAGCCAGCTTTGCTTCCAGAATTCCTTAGCTTTGCCAACTGAGGAATTATGGGAGTTGAAGTTCATAAGTCTTCAAGTGGCCAAGGTTGGAGACCCCTGTCTTAGAGCATGCTGGCTGTGAGATTCTGGGAGCTTACCTCTCTACTAGCATTGGACACAACTCGCACAATTCGTGTTCGTACCAAATTTCATGCTGTTCGTGACACCGAACCTGAATTTTTTTGAAACTTTGGGCAAAGTTCGGGTTCGGATTCGCTCAAACACTGCAAAACGCCACCGCCCAGGAGGAGAGTGGGGAATCCTATCGTGGCATTCCCCACCTCCTTTTGCTTGCCGCGCTGCAAGCAAAAGGAGCTGGGAAACCCCACGATGGAATTCCGGGGGCGGAGCTTTGACGTCACATATACTTCTTCCTGATCTCCCTTTAACTGCTTGGAAGAGGGCAGAAGCATCGCTGGTTTTATAGTATAATGGTTAGCACTCTGGACTTTGAATCTAGCAATCCAGGTTCAAATCTCGGTGGAACCTCCTTTTTAATTTTTTTAAAAAATTATCATCATCATCATCATCATCATCATGCTTCTTTATATAATAAAAGGGGGTTGGGTCTTTTTAATGCTTTCTTAGTGGGGAAAAAATAAAGCAATAAAAGGACCCTCCATCTCTGGGGGCAAAAGGGAACCTTCCCGATGTGCCCATGGAAATAATTAATAAATGATGATGATGATGATAATAAATAAATAAATAAAAACTAAAAAATAAATAAAAAGGAGGTTCCACCAAGATTTGAAACCAGATTGCTAGATTTAAAGTCAAGTACTAGCCATCACACTATAGAACTGGCTATGCTTTTATCCTATCTTCCAAGCAAGTAAAGGGAGGTCCTTTCAGCAAAACTCGCAGAATTCTGGGAATTGGAGTCCACAATTTGTGAAGGGGCCATAGTTGCCACCTCTGACCTATAGAATGAAAAAGCCCCCTCCCTCCCACGGATGCAGCTGTTCTAACCTGTGACGCAATACATTGAAATGAATTGTGACCTGGTGTGCCAAAACCTTTAAAAAGTTACATGTTTCCTTCCTGATGCTAAACAAATATACATCCCAGTTAAGATGCAGAAATCGTAAGAATATAAAGACTTAAAGTCCATTGCACGGAAGACACAGAATTCTGAATGCAGTGCTCCTGACAAAAAGAATTAATTGGATATTATATTCTGCAATAAAAATTCATAATGATAAAACATTGTACCAAGAAGCTATTTGTTAAATCTGAGCAAAGTTTTCCTGAGCTCCATTTTCCCTGGCGGGTCAGTCCTTCGCTGTGTTCAGGTGGCCCTGTGGGTCAGATCTTAGCACCCCACAGGCCAATCAGGCCCCATGGCCTTGAGTTTGACACTTCTGCAGGAAATAGTATAAGGGCAGACTAGATGGACCATGAGATCTTTTTCTATCGTCAATCTTCTATGTTTCTATGCTTAAGTCAATGCTATGGTTAGCAAATCCAGGCTGCAAAAATCCACCTCATAGCCCTAGAGTTTTCTCTATCTCTTTTGAGGCCACCCAGCAGTCACTCAGCCTTCTACAACTCGACTATACGAGCCATTCAACTCAATGTTTATATACAGAGCTCCCATTGATCAGGACTTACACATCCCTGCATAATGCTCTGATGCGCATTGATTCAACTGTGTTTGTGTCAGTGCCTTTAGTAATCCTCTGTTACATTCATGATTTCATTGGCTGGGAATTACAGGAATTGATATTCCACACATCTGGACCGCACCAGATCAGGAAGGCTGAGTTAAGGAAACAGTATGTCCATTATTGAGACTAACAATTCTGCATGGTGTTCTCCCCATCCAAATAATACAGTGCAGCCACAGATCAACTGGCATGGGAAACAAGATGCTGGCAGAAGATCTTAAAGAACTTCTGCCAATAATACTAGGTTCACAGTCCAAGAGAAAGTCTGGAAAATGTTCAGTGCTTTTAATTTTGTTCTTTATTCTATGTCATTCGGCAAGTGATTTAGCTGAGGTAGATCATTTTTTGTTTGCTGGGTTGACATTTATTGTCTTGGAGAAAGTCAAGATCTGCAATGAATAGAAGAATGACACAAAATAAGTAGAAGCATGACATATACATGATCAGATATAAGATTTTCATTCCCCCCCTCATTCCTAGGTCATGCATATGATGTAGTTCTACTTAACTTTGATTTTTACAGTTTTGAGGAAGGTTTTGGGGATTTCTTTGGGTTTGGGGACAGGAGTATGTGATTTTTGATTATTATTTGTTCAAATAACTTTCGATGACTTGAATACTAATTTATAGGGAATACTCAGAAACTCATAGTACAAAAGGTAATGGCTACAAAATAAATTATTACTAAAGTTAATCAGCAATTCAAAACATTTTTTAAAAAAGGTCTGTCTTCACTGTTTTTCTGAATGCCTAGAAAATAGAAGCCAAATGTTGATTTGAGGGGGGTGGAAGTTGTTTCACACATAACACCTTCTCCCACAAGATGGAAAGATAGGTCTTTATCTTCCCTCCTCTTTTTTTCAGAACTAGATTAAGTCTATTTTATAGTTTATAGTCAGATTTTTAGGCATTACATGTCAATCCTGTATTTTCAATACTTCTCCTCAGAAGGAGTTCCAAGAGGGGCCTGGGAGCCACATGCAGACTGTCCTCTTGTGTGAAGGGCCTCTTAAGCAACCAAGGATGTCTATCAAAACAAGATAAGGGATGGAAAGATGGAATGTGGGCTTGAAAGATTGGATCTACATTTCGTGTCAGATTGCAGTGTCTGCAGAAGTGGGTCAAAGTCGACAAGGGGATAGATAGAGCATCACAAGACAAGTCGTACCCTCATTGTCAATGTTGCATGTATGCTCAAAGACTCTGAGCTTGCATCACTATGTGCTAATCCGCCATTTTGCTAATTTTGATCTGCCCCCTGTGTATGGGGATGGAGTCAGATACCAGAAAGAAGACTAGATAGAATAGTGGTCATGATGATGAAGTAGGAAATTCAGATCCCTCTTTACCTTTGCCTCAAAGGTAAAGAGGGATTTGAATTCTCTGAGTGATCTTGAGGTAACTCTCTGATGAAGTTAGGTAAGACCCTATCTTATCTAAGGTCATAGGCCTACCTATCTAGAAAAAAGGAAGGGCACAAATCCAATAGAAGAAATAAATTCAATGCAAAAATAAAAAATGTGGAGGGAGAAGGTCATCACTTCTTGCATGATGAGAAAGCCATTTCTGCTCCCTTTTGACACTTCAACATAAGGCTTACTGGTGTGAATCAGCAAAAACAATAATCCTCCCAGCTCTCAATCTGTTTCCAAAAATGGCCAACAGCCGAAGCTTTGTATAAATGTTTTCTGAGAAAAATAGGACTATTTCTGACAACCTTGGATGATCTATGGGCTGAGAGTTCAGAAACTGTTTTAACTCCCCTAACTCTTCTAAGTGCTGATAAATCACTCTGACTTTTGTTTTTTGTTTTTACTAGTTGTAGGATTTATAAATATGTCTTTTTGTATAAATCATGCTGCTTAAGACCCTCAGATCAGTCATGTAGTGATGGAAAAAGAGGAGTGAAGAAAGTGGTTTTTTATTATGGGCAAAAAGCAAAGAATGGAAAAATCACAAGAAACCGGAGCTTGGTATTTCATGAAATTTTTGTTTTCTTTCAGATAATCCTACAGATCAGAGTGGGTGAATTTTTTTTGATACTTACATCTGATAAGTCACTGTCCTCTTTTCTTTTTATCTATCTATCTATCTATCTATCTATCTATCTATCTATCTATCTATCTATCTATCTATCCTCTCCCCCTTTCTACTTCCCTCCACTCACTCTTTTTCTTCTCCTTTCATCTTTCTACTTCCTTTTTCTCCTTCTTCCCCTTTTATTTCAATGGAATATTTGAAAGATGTCTTTCCTTTTATATGCTATGAGAGCATTAATGTATTAGAAAACCTAGTTTGGCCTACTGTAGTGAACACGGTTCAGACATTGTAAGAGCTAAAGGAGAAAAGCCTGTCTTGTCAATCTAATCTGATTAATCAAGAAATGAACAAGGATATCTAAACCCTACCAATATCAAAATCTGAGGAGCCTGTCAGGAACAGAAGATTCCTCTCTCAGGTGGCTTTTAAAAAGAAACCTGGAGTAGAAATATCCATCGATATAGAGACAAGGAAGTCTAGATGTGGATTAGAATTTGATTTGACTATGACCTAAGCATTAGGTCTTTTACTGGGTGTGATATGTTCTGGAAAGGCTGACTCAATTTAGGGTTTATTTTAGAACTAATTGTTCGGTTCTTTCCTTTTCCTTTTTCCTTTGTTTTTCCAGCTCCCTTTTAGTGCTTTGACCTTGCTATACATAGTAAAGACTTGGATTCTTAATAATAGTGATGTTCACTAAGAACAAAAGGCAGGCAGCTTTAGTACACATTATACTGGCCAGTTAGCTCTTGAAAAAAGAGCATAAGGATTGTTGGTTGTCTCCTTTGAATCAGCTGGGGTTAGAGAAGGATGTACTGGAACTAAAATGGCAGGAACTGCACAATCAAATAGGTCCTTCCCAGAAGTTGTGGAAAGACACAGAAGAGTTACAAGAAGAGAATTTAGAGAAGGCAGAGGGACCAAATCACCATTCTCTTTGCAATGTGCCTATTATTATTATTATTATTATTATTATTATTATTATTATTATTATCATCATCATCATCATCATCATCATCATCATCAATACAACACAGCAAACGAGATCACTATGCTGGATTTCGTATTTCATCACCAGTCGGGAGCTTCCCAAGCACCTAGGACTGTGTGATGTAGCGGCGAATTATGTTTGCCGATCCCAGTAAAGTGGCCTTTTGCAATTGACAGATGGAGATTTTGTCAATTCCGATGGTTTTCAAATGTCCGCTGAGATCCTTTGGCACTGCGCCCAGCGTGCCAAGTACCACTGGAACCACTTTCATTGGCTTATGCCAGAGTCGTTGCAGCTCGATTTTTAGATCTTCGTATTTCACTAATTTCTCTAGCTGCTTCTCCTCAATTCTGCTGTCCCCTGGGATTGTGATGTCTGGTGCGTTATGCTTCAGAATTCGGTCAGTCTGAAGTCGGAAGTCCCACAGTAGCTTTGCTTGCTCATTTTCGACCATTTTTTCGGGCTTATGATCCCACCAGTTCTTTGCCACTGGCAAATGGTAGTTCCAGTATAAGTTCCAGTGGATCATCTGTGCCACAGCATCATGTCTATGCTTGTAGTCAGTCTGTGCGATCTTTTTGCAGCAGCTGAGTATGTGATCGATTGTTTCTTCTGTCTCCTTTTTGAGTGTTCCACTTGTAAGCCATGACCAGGTCTTTTCTTTATCCACTTTGCCTTCAATCTTCTCCAAGAACTGGCCATGCAATGCTTTGTTCCGCCAACTGTCCATACGACATTGAGTTACAGTTTTTCTATACTGGTCCTTGGTTTGCTTCACCTTGAGAAGCTTCCTATTGTTGACCTCCATCAATGCTGACTCTTTGCTCTCCTTCAGATAGTCAGCTAATGCATGCTTCTTTTCTTCCACTGTCTGCTTCACTTGCAAAAGTCCTCTGCCGCCTATTTTCCTTGGTAAATACAGCCTGTCAATGTCACTGCGAGGGTGTAGTGCATGATGGATCGTCATTAATTTTCTGGTTTTCCTGTCCAAGTTGTCCAGCTCTGCTTGAGTCCAGTTCACTATGCCAGCTGTGTATCTAATGACAGGTATGGCCCAAGTATTTATAGCCTTGATAGTGTTGCCACCATTCAGTTTGCTCTTCAACATTTTTCTGGTCCTCTGGATGTACTCTTTGCTGATCACAGTTTTCACATGACAATGCTTGATATTATCCAGTTGCAAGATGCCCAAGTATCTGTAGGCTTCTGGCTGGTGGCACTTGATGGTTTGACCATTTGGCATTTCAAATTATTATTATTATTATTATTATTATTATTATTATTATTATTATTATTATTATTAACAACAACAACAACAACAACAGAGGACCTTGGAGGTCTTCTAGTCCAACTCCTTGCTTAGACAGGAAACCCTACACTACTTCAGACAAATGGTTATCCAACATCTTCTTAAAAACTTCCAGTGTTGGAGAATTCAAAACTTCAGGAGGCATGCTTTTTAAATTAACCATAACAGAATAACAGAGTTGGAAGAGACCTTGGAAATCTTCTAGTCCAATCCCCTGCTCAACCAGGAAATCCTATACCATTTCAGACAAATGGTATCTTTGTTGGCAAAGGACAATGGTGGTGGGGACAGAAGCAAGGTGCAAGGGGATAGAACAGGGCATGTGACACAATTGGCCACAGCTCTCTTAATCTAACCCACTCGGCTTTGATATTTAGGCAATGAAACAATATCATACAAAACTGAATTAAGATTCAACCAAGAGTCCAGTCCAGTCACCTATAAACCACAAAGGACAAGTGCTGTTTTGTTCTTGCCTTAGACAGTAAAATTTGTCCTGCACCAGAAAGTATTAGATTTTCTTCCCTATCTCTTATTTTAAAAAGTATCAATTGTGGTATTAAGCAGCCGATTTTTAAAAGCAAAAACCCAGTTGGGTTAATTCCAACTCTATTTAGAAAGAGACTCATAAGCTGTGGGGCCAAAGTCACTCTGCATGGCAAACAAAAGAGCCAGCTTGGATAGCAGTAAGAAACCAAGCTAGAAAGTGGCATTCCATGTGTTCTAGTCCTGCCTTAGGTGCAAGGCCAGCTGGTGACCTTCAGCCAGTCCCTTCATCTCAGCCATGGCAGGTGGGCAATGGTGAACCGCTCCTGAAATCTTGCCAAGAGAAATGTTGGGACTCGCAGAGCCAGGGAGTCAACACTGAATGGAAGATACCCTCCAAAATGATGAACAAAGCACATCCTTCAGAATGAATGGGACAAAAGAAGGCAGGATCCCTGCAACATTCAAATGTGATTATAAGCATGTTCACATTCCCATTAGCAATCCTGCAATGCTAAATTGTGGGTTCTAGAAAAGGAAGACCAGTCCTTCACATTCTAATCTTCTGCTTCTTGCTTGAATTGTTTGAAAAGGTTAGGTCTGACATTTTTCAAACGAGCAAACAGCTTTTTTAAAAAACAAGAGGATCACTCTTTTAGAACAGAGATTGTTCCAAAGAAAGACAAGATTTCTGAAAGATTTCACTTAGATTTACAACCACAAGGAGTAAACAGCTGGAAAGCAGACAGGTACATAAAAGCCAGGGCTGATGTTAGGCCAGTCCCCCACTTACAGGCACTTTCATATCTTTATGGCTTTACCTGGTCATCATTGAACAAACATAAAGTTTGTCCTCATTGCAGCATGACAACGATTGGATAATGTTAGCATTATAAATCACCAGTGAGTGGGAGAAAAAAAAAGATTTGAAAAAGGCTCCAGTCTTCTTAAGGCATGTAACAAAACATCCAATATGTTCCCAACATGTCTCAGTTGCTTCTCTTCCAGTAATTTTGCAAAGCTCCAGAGCCTCTGGCTTCTAAATGTCTCTCGAGGTATCTTCAAGATGCCTAGACAATGACCTATTGTGCAATATGATCAAAGGTCCCTTACACAGCAGTCCCAATCTACCACAAACCGGAAGATAAATCCCCTATCTGAATCCAGTGAAGGTTGGTTTCCACCCAAACAATTAAGAGCTTAAAAGTCTCAGCACCATGAATAAGTTCTGTTGAAAACAATTGTAACGTTAGACTTTTGGTACTCCAAAGAAATAGGAAAGCAAAGAACTAGTGGCCATGAATAGGGTAAAATCTAAATTTGTTGACAACTTGGTTGGAATTAAATTGAAGCTATTTAAATATGATAAGCTTTCACCTTAAAGTTACAATTAGATAGTGTTGTGATTCCGTCTGAGGCTCCTCAGGGAACGGCTGAACCTCTGCCGCCTCCATGCTCAGAGGGGGAGGATGAGGAACAGGAGGAGGAGGAGGCACAGGCAGACGGGGAGGAGGAATATCAGGCCGAGGGAGAGGGAGAACAGCCTGAGTCCCCCGGGGTGGAGCTCTCCCCAGCAAGCAGCCTGGAGTCCTTGGATGAAAATGCACAAGCCATCATCGATCTCAGGCAGAGAAGAGCAGCACAACGAAGGGGACAATTAGCCAGGTATTTCCAGCCCTAAATAGGCAACAGCTGGGTTTGGGTGTGGTTCTCCCCAGAAAGGCTGTAAAGGCAGACCCACCCTTCCTGTATTGTGGAGTATTATCTTTGGGAGTCCTGGGACCTGGCTGTGATCTTTGGCGTTTCTGACTCTGGCTTGTGGCCCTGAAGGCTGAAACCTTGGGGGGAAAGACGTGGGTCTTATTCTCTACAGTGGTGTGTGTGCCAGCAAGAAGTCTGCTGTATTGTCTGGCCGTCATGACTCTGCTGTGAAGCCTCATAGCCTGTCTGTTGGGAAGAACAGGTTTTTCTCTGTGTTTGTTTTTCCAACTATAAAGTGCCTTTGCTTTTACCAGCGTGTCTGGCTGCTTTTTTCAGTTGGTGTTGAAGTCTGGGGGCACCCAGACAGAACAGATAGTAACTTGTAAACGAATTTTCAAAGCTTGTAAATGCCACATTAGGCCTTGAGACCTCAAGCTGTCTTTGTGATGGTCGACAGCAGGGGTAGGCAAAGTTGGCTCTTCTATGACATGTGGACTTCAACTCCCAGAATTCCTAAGCTAGTATGATTGGCTCGGGAATTCTGGGAGTTGAAATCCACAAGTCATAGAAGAGCCAACTTTGCCTACCCTTGGTCTACAGTAAAGCAGCAGGGTCCCAGGAAAGTGGAGGCACATTCCAAGGAGGGAAGGAGAGAGATAAGAAGCAACCTAGCCCAGAGCTGGATAGGAAACAGAGGGAACGAGATAGGATAGTTGTTCCCTTGAATCTCCCAGGGTAAATCAACTGGAGTGATACTAATGAAGTTTAGTCTGGCAAGATTCTGTCTGTTGTGCTTAAGGAAATAAAGAACTGAATTCTGGCTTGAGTGTTCTATGTTGCTCTTGGGCTGGGCCTGACAATCTTCCTGTCTCTCCTAAGAAAAGTAAACTTGAAATTGTGTGGGGGTTAGTGTTTGATCCAAGTTTTACAAAATGCAGGCTAAGGGGCTATAGGAAAGCATGTTGCTTTGTATATCAAAGTATATCAGAATGAACCAAGCTGTGAAAGTATATCAGAATGAACCAAGCTGTGAATAATTCCCCAGCAAGCTGACCAAATGATCTAACAACAGAGTTGTTCTACTAGTGGAACAAGGGGGGAAAGGATGAGCTGCAGTGGGTGTGCCTATTGCTACTTGCAAAATGTCATTGTTTTTCCTAACACCTGCTGAAATGGCTCATCTGGCTCATCTCTATGGCAACTCAATAAAGTTTGTAATTCTTTCCATTGTACTGTAGTCTGTGGAAGTCGAGGAGGAAAAAGGCTCCCTAAAAGAACAGTAGGGCAGTAAAAATGGGGATTGTTCTTTTAGCAGCCCTTCTCCTTTCAATGCTAGAAGTGGATTAATAGAATTGTTTTGCCTGGCATTTATTTCAATGCATTGCAATAATAATAATAATAATAATAATAATAATAATAATAATAATAATAATAATAACAACAACAACAACAACAACAACCACAACCACAACAACAACAACAACGTATTAGATTTGTATGCCGCCCCTCTCCGTAGTAAATAAATGATAAACTGCAACCCCCAGGAATTGTGGAGATGGATGGATAAAGAATCCAGATATTTTCTCAACATTTTGCTCACCTGCAGCTAGTAGAGATTTGGAGCTCTGAGCCTCCAAAATCACTAATCAAATAAAGTGGCTCTATTAAAATGGGGTCACTGAGATCCTCCTACTTATGAGCGGACATTTTTAGTAAAAGGATGGATCCATCTTAGAATTTCTCATTTTTTCTCTCTATCAAATATCAAGACTGACACCTAATACCATGTTTGTAAAGGCCTGCATTGGATTTGGCCCTTTAAAATTACAATGCTGTCTAGTAGACATGCATGCTTCTCATTTGTATAGACTTCTAAAGCAGGGCATGACTATTTTGTTAGTCTGAAATACTGCATAGGCAACCTAAGTAATCTTTCCCATTTTCTCTTGTCAAGCGAGAGAAGTCTGTTTGCATAGACCAGTTGACTTTGACAGAGCTCATGGGTGGTTTTACTCACTTGCACTTTCAACATTAAAAGAAACTTTTTTTTCCATTAGAGAGAATCAGCTGCTTTTGATTTTCTGCCAATTTCTGTTTTAGGTACATGTTTAATGGATGGTTTAGAATGGTAGTTCGAAATCTGGTGCCCTCCAGTGATTTGGAAGCTGAACTTTAGTAACCCCAGATGTTTGGCTGATGGATTATGCAAAATTGAAATCATCAGAAGGGTAGATTAAGGTGGTTTATAGAAATGAGTATTTCTTAATGGAAATGCAGAGTTACCAACCCTGATTTTTTTTAAAATTCTTCCATCCAATTTTATTATTATTATTATTATTATTATTATTATTATCATTATTATTATTATTATTACTATTATTTATTAAATTTGTATGCTGCCCCTCTCCGTAGACTTGGGGCGGCTTACAGAAATGATAAAAACAATATATACAGTGATCCCCCGGTTATTGCGTCCCCGACCATTGCGAACAGGGTAATTTGCGATTTTTGAACCCGAAAGTCAAAACACCATCTGCGCATGCGTGCCCTTTTTTCTATGGGCACGCATGCGTAGATGGCGCCCGGCAGATCAGCTGCTGGGCGGCTTCCCTGGGTCTTCCCCCTCTTGCTGGCGGGAGGACGAGCGGCGGGCTTCAGCAAGGAGTTTCCCCACCGCCCACGCAAACTCCTCGCTGCCGCCCGCCCTTCGCCCGCCCACGCCGTTCATTCTCGCCGCTTCCCACCTGAGTCCTGAAGCGAATTCGCTTCAGGACTCAGGTGGAAAGCGGCGAGAGCGAGCGCTAGCGAACGGCTTGTCCGCCGCCCGCTCGCGCGTCCCGCGCCCACGCCGTTCATTCTCGCCACTTCCCACCTGAGTCCTGAAGCGAATTCGCTTCAGGACTCAGCTGGAAAGCGGCGAGAATGAACGGCGTGGGCGCGGGACGTGCGAGACTAGCGCTCGCGCTCGCCGCTTTCCACCTGAGTCCTGAAGCGAATTCGCTTCAGGACTCAGCTGGAAAGTGGCGAGAGCGAGCGCTAGCGAACGGCTTGTCCGCCGCCCGCTCGCGCGTCCCGCGCCCACGCCGTTCATTCTCGCCGCTTTCCACCTGAGTCCTGAAGCGAATTCGCTTCAGGACTCAGCTGGGAAGCGCGAGCGAGCGGCGCCAGCGAACGGCTTGTCCGCCGCCTGCCTGCCCGCTATCGAGGAGCTGAAGATTGGGGGCGGCGCGGCTGTTTTAAAACGTCGCCGCCGGCATGGGGGGCTTCCTAGCAGCCCCCCAAACCCGGGTTTGGGGTCCGGGGGGTGCTGGCAAGCCCCCCATGCCGGCGGCGATGTTTTAAAACAGCCGCGCCGCCCCCAATCTTCGGCTCCTCGCTAGCGCTGCGGAAGTAAAAACACCATCTGCACATGCGCAGATGGTGTTTTTACTTCCGCAGCGCTACTTCGCGAAAACCCGCTTGTTGCGGGGGGTCCTGGAACGGAACCCTCGCAACGAGCGGGGGATCACTGTAATAACAAATCTAATAGTTGGAATCTAAAATAACAATAATACATTTTAAAAAGTCTAAAAACAAGTAACCCCAATATATAAAAACATACATACAGTCATCATACACAAAAAAACTTAATGATTTCACACACTTTTAAATAAGGATTTTGCGCTATTTAAAATTCTTCCAATGGTTCTGTATTGTATGCTTAGCCATTCTGCTGATCATTAGCCACCATTCAGAAGTTCCAATTTAATCCCAAATTTTTCTGTGCTAAATTGAATTGAAACATCATTTTTGATCACAATGGGACTGATTTTTTCCCCATTTCTAGTAAGAAATCCTCTAAAACCAAACTTACTTGTAATCCTGCAGTTTTGTACATGTTTTGTAAGCAAACTTAAATGTGTACATTAGTGGATTGATTTAAAAAAATATGGGGCAAGTGTTTATTTTTGTTTTTATTCTGCTTAACGTTAAGATAAAGGAAGAATAAGGAAGCAGGAAGTAGGAAATAACAACAGAAACTGAAGGTCATAAAAAGATTCATGAAATGGTCAGTTATTTGGTGGTACCACTTAGATAAATAGATGAAGATTTAGATCATAGCTATTATATCTAATAGATCTATGTTATCTGCCAGCCAGCAGACAAAAAAGGATGGAGAATTCTCCCGGCATTCCCATGTTTCAAATGTGAACACAAAGGATGGGTGTAGACATCATCTTACACCATAATAACCATTTGTTTATTACTGACTTAGGTCAAACCCATTAACCACGAACCAGGCTATTCAATCTGTATTAAGAATCATGGCACAGTGGTAGATGCCAATACAGCCAATACGTTTTAGAATTTAAACTGGTCTTGTCACTGCAACGAGGCAGCAGATTCTGAGAAGCAATGGCTCTCAGTGTTGACTCTAGCCGATATAAGTCTTCCAGAAGCCACCGTATAAGTTCATCTGTGAGTTAGGTGAGCAGTCTCCAGATTTGATATATAAAATAAATAAATAAAATATTCTGATTATCCAGCTACTTCTTTTTTCTTTTTTTTAAAAAATAGAGTTGAAAGGGACCTTGCAGGTTATCAAATCCAACCTCCCACTCAAGCAGGAAAACCTACACCTCCCGAGCCAGATGGCAGTCCAATCTCCTCTTGAATATGTCCAGAGTTGGGGCATTCGCAACCTCCGCTGTCAGGCCGTTCCACTGGTTGATCACTCTGACAGTCAGGAAGTTTTTCCTTATTTCTAGGTTGAATCTCTCCTTGGTCAGCTTCCATCTGTTGTTCCTTGTCTGGCCTACTGGTGCCCTGGAAAATAGTGTGACCCCTCCTTTCCACGGCAACCCCTTAAGTACCTGTATGCTGCTATCATGTCACCCCTGGCCCTTGTTTTCACTAGATTATCCATGCCCAGTTCCTGCAACCTCTCTTTGTATGACTTGGTTTCTAGTCCCCTTATCATTTTGGTTGCTCTTTTCTGTACCTTTTTCAGACTTTCTATGTCTCTTTAAAAATACAAGAATCAGGGAAATGAGAAGGAAAATATTACATAAGTGGTATTTTACTCCCGTTCAACTCGCACACTTTCAGCAGAATGTCAGGGGGAATTGTTGGCATGGGTGTCAAGATAAAGGAGTGTTTATGCATGGTTTGGGAATTCCTGATAGTGCAGGAATTTTGGCAAAAAGTGAAAGAGGATATCAATAGAATTGCTAAATATACAATGGACAATCACTAAGGAAATGGCAGTACTAGTTAAAAGTAATGCGATGGGAGAATTTAGAGAAATAAAACAAGCAGCAATAGAAAGCGCTCAGGCAGTAATAGTTTTGGGTTGGAAGGATGCGACAAAATGGACAATGCAAAATTGGTATAGGTACATGGTGGGCCATATTCAATTTGAAATTATGGATAAAAGGATAAATTTGGATAATGAAACTGAACTGAGACAACTGATGGGACGGTGGGACAAGGCAAGACGATATATGATGAGCAGAATCCGAGACCAAGCTACAAGAAATAAATTGGAATCACTCTATAATATGTAAATAGATATATTGCTCTTGGGTCAAGTGGATTATATAAGAAACACCCCCGATTGGTTGGTGGGGTGTGTGTTTGTGTCAGGGTGGTGGGCACATTTCACTATGCACTGTTTTATGTTATGTGTATATTAAACTTGTCAAAAATTAATAAATTTTTTTTTTTTAAAAAGAAGACTTTCTATGTCTCTTTTGAAGTGTGGTGACCAGAACTGAATGCAATACTCCAGGTGAGGTCTGACTAGAGCATTATAGAGTGTTGGCTCCCTGTTGATGCAGCTTAAGATTGTGTTGGATTTTTTTAGTTGATGCTGCACATTGCTGGCTCATATTTAGTTCAATATCCACCAAGACTCCAAGATCTCTTTCACAGTCACTACTGCTGAGTGAAGTTCCTCCCAGTCTGTATGCGTGTCTAGGGTAGTTTTAAAGAGATTTCTGATGATTCTCAGAAAGAATATAAAAACTACAATTGCCGTTCCCCCCAATCTGGACATAGTCAACAGAACCTAAACTGAGAAAGCCTTATAACAACAAGCAACTGTTGCAGTAAAGGCTGAACTAGTCACTTAAAATGAGTTGCAATACATTCCAGTCCATAGCTCCTAATAATGATTTCAGTCTGTGTAGCCCATGGTGGAAATCAATATTACTACTGCTGCTACTAATACTTCATTTTCTATTTCCTGAGGTGTCTAGTTATCCTTAACATTAAGCCCAGGTGGAGCTCTTCTAACATCAATAAGAGCTAAAAGTATACATGAAAAAATAGAAGGATGAGAGCGTTTGTGCTAAATAACAAAGTAGAACAGAACCTGCTTTGAGCAGTTGAAAAGGCACACCCAGGCAGCCTTGAAATTGGATCGGATTTCTTGTTTTATAATCATTGTGAATCATCTGATAATTACTGAGATTTGTCAATGGATGTCTTTGTGTTAATATCTGATCCCTGGAGAGAAATAAGATTTGATCGCAGTAACACACACACACACACACACACACACACACACACACACACACACACACATAAGAGAGAGAGTGGGGAAGAACTATTCAGAATTACAAGACCATTACCCACACATGAATGTAATTTGTATCATTTCATATAATATATCAGATAGTCAGTGGTGGGCTATGAACCGGAATGCTAAATTGCACTCGCCTCCGCGGCTCGTAAGTTCTTGCGGGACCAGTGTGATTTTGCTGCTGCACCATGTTACACCAACACTCCGCAGTCTGCATTGGTTGCCGATCAGTTTCCGGTCACAATTCAAAGTGTTGGTTATGACCTATAAAGCCCTTCATGGCACCAAACCAGATTATCTCAGGGACCGCCTTCTGCTGCACGAATCCTAGTGCAGTTAGGTCCCACAGAGTGGGTCTTCTCTGGGTCCCGTCAACTAAACAATGTCGCTTGGCAGGACCCAGGGGAAGAGCCTTCTCTGTGGCAGCCCCGGCCCTCTGGAACCAACTCCCTCCAGAGATTAGAATTGCCCCCACCCTCCTTGCCTTTCGTAAGCTTCTTAAAACTCACCTCTGCCACCAGGCATGGGGAACTGAGATACCCTTTCGCCCTAGGCCTTTACAATTTTATGCATGGTATGTCTGTATGTATGTTTGGTTTTATAATAAGGGTTTTAACTGTTTTAATATTCGATTGTTATATGCTGTTTTTATTACTGTTGTTAGCCGCCCCAAGTCCACGGAGAGGGGCAGCATACAAATCCAATAAATAAATTAAATAAATAAATAAGTAGCAAAATCGTGCACGGAACTGCAGGTAAAACCTCGCCGAAACACGGGCGCAGCTGTGGCTCCATGAACGATTTTGCTTCCTTCACAGGTGCAGCAGCAAAATCGTGCTGGTCCCGCAAGAACTAATGAGCCGCCGCAGTGAGCGCAATTTAGCGTTCCGGCTCATAGCCCACCGCTGCTGATAGTGATAATTTAGGTAAGGTCTAGAATAGCAGGGTAAGGAAAGAAAAATTGAGGCAGTGCTTCTCAATTATTTTCTGTTACGACCCTCTAGAAAGAAGTAAACATTTTGTGCCCCCTAGCTCTCTGCCATGACTGTAAATAGCCCCCAAATTTCACCCCACCGTGAAACGTGTGTCCTATCTGACACTTGTCCCGGTACCTCCATTGCGTCCCTCGGCCTATTCTCAGGACAGCCTATTCTCATGAGTTCAATCAATCTTCTCGAATACGTGAGATGTTTTCTTTGAGAATGTGATGCCCTGGACTCAACACCGAGGAATGACGGAGGTACTGGCACAAGTGTCAGGTAGGACATGGGGTCCTGCTCCCTGAGGCCCCCACCGGCATTGCTCCATGTTCCCCCAGAGTGTGTGTGTGTGCCCCACTCTTTGAGAAGCACTGAATTGAGGTGAGGTAAGTAATGGGAACATTTGGATTTGGTTGCCATGGTGACAGTCATGACATATTCAACATATTCATATATTGGGAAGCATTTATGCCATCTTTCTTAACTACCATCTTTCTTAACTTTCCTATATCTTTCCTATACCTTTCTTCTATTCCTATATCTCTTCTTCTATTCTTTCATTAATATGTTCTATTACTATACCTTCTTTTCTATTATTTCTTAGATATATTTTACTATGAGTATCTCCTCTATAACCTTCATCATGTATTTTACTATGTGTATATAGATATATACCCACTAAAACCTTCGTTGTGTATTGGACAAAATAATTTTTTTTAAAAAAAAAACAGTCCTCTTAGTTTACATATTATTTTATCTTTATCTTTGGTTAAATTCCCAACAAAGCAGAACACTCATCCTTCTTATTGTT
The DNA here is from genome assembly GCF_031021105.1 of Erythrolamprus reginae. Lineage (NCBI taxonomy): Eukaryota > Metazoa > Chordata > Lepidosauria > Squamata > Dipsadidae > Erythrolamprus > Erythrolamprus reginae. Next base: position 251,096,195 of record NC_091950.1, read on the forward strand.
GGGTAATGCCTTTGGCATCCAAAGGAATTCTGCTTTGTAGCATGTCTGGATTTCTGTATGTCATTAAAAGATGAACCCACTTCAGAACTGTCTCTCATAGCAACAAAAATCTGGGCTCAGCTGTGATGGTAAATCAAGGTCTACCTGTAGTCTGTTTTCTCCTAACTCAGGGTGGGAGGTTAGCACATTGCCAGCAGGGCTCCCAATTCCCTTCACGGTTGACAGTTAACAAGATAATTTCTCTTAATTAAAAAAAGAACAAGTCAAAACCCCAATTCAAATATTCTTTCTATCACAACCCAAAACCCCAACGCTAAAGAAAATCTATAAGGCAGCCTTTCCTCTGTCTGTAAGGTGAAATATGTCAAATTTAGTTTACATTTAAAAAGCTCATTCTTTTCACCTCCCTTGTCTGGACTGTTGGAAAAACAAAAAACAGGTTTCCTCAAAACCGCGATGCATGCATTCCTTCAGTCCTTGTATCCAGGACGCTTAGATATGTTGCCTTATTTTTTGCTTCAGAATTAGCCTGGCATATAAGCTCAATAGGGCAGTGGCTGATGGACCCATCTTCCTTTGAACTGGCAGATTAGAAACTGGACATTTTCTGACAGTGCACATCTTTTGTTATTATTATTATTATTATTATTATTATTATTATTATTATTATTATTATTATTATTATTTATTAGATTTGTATGCCGCCCCTCTCTGAAGACTCGGGGCGGCTTACAACAATAATAAAAACAATATTCCAGCGAAAACAAATCTAATATTAAAAAGCACATAAAACCCTATCATATTTTAAAAAGCAAACAACATATACATACCCAAACATAAATATAAAAAAAAAAGCCTGGGGGAAAGGTGTCTCAACTCCCCCATGCCTGGCGGTATAGATGGGTCTTGAGTAATTTACGAAAGACAAGGAGTGTGGGGGCAGTTCTAATCTCTGGGAGGAGTTGATTCCAGAGGGCTGGGGCTGCCACAGAGAAGGCTCTTCCCCTGGGGCCCGCCAAACGACATTGTTTGGTCGACAGGACGCGGAGAAGGCCAACTCTGTGGGACCTTATCGGTCGCTGGGATTCATGCAGTAGCAGGCGGTTCCGGAGGTACTCTGGTCCAATGCCATGCAGGGGCGTCAAACTCAATTTTACTGAGGCTGCATCAGAGTTGTGTTTGACTTCAGGGGCCTGGGGTGGGTGTGGCCAGATTGGGCAAGGCCTGCTCAAAATCACTCATGTGAAAATGGGCTCCCGAGCTTTGTTTTTGGCTGCAACAACTTCCTGCAACCCTCTGCCAGCAAAAACAGAGCTCAGAAGGGCCACCCATGGCCCTTGCCAGCTCTGTTTTTGGCTGAGACGGCCTCCTGCAATCCAGCCGACCGATCCTTTACTGGTGGCTCCGCAGGCCAGAATTGAACACCCCCGGGCCTTGAGTTTGACACCCCTATGCTAGAGGGTTTTCTCCCCTCTTTGTTTGTTAGAAGGGTTGAGTGGGGAAAGAACCCCTAAGTAGCCATGTAAAAAAATTGCAGCATGCCTCTTCACAAACTGCACTTGAATTTAGCATATGTAAACGCTGTTGAATTCCAGAGATGCATTGCTTTGTGGCAAGACTGATTTTAATCTACATGTAGTCTTGCCAAAACTCAGTGTCATCTACATATGCAAGAAAGTGATGCCAATGATTTCAAGCTGAATCTTGTTAGCTTGAACAGGCTTTGAAGACCAAGATACAATCTCTACTGAGTTATGGCATCACCTCTCCATGGCTTTTGTTTCTCCAATTTTCAGATAATGAGTGTGCTTGCAACTTAAATAGGCTTGCCCTTAAAAATCTGATTTAATTACTTCTATTATTAGCCAGCAGCAATTTAATTCTATCATGCTTTTCCAATTCTTATCAATTGGAAAATGCAAGTACCTATAAAATGAATGAAGCGAAATGAGACACTTTTTATTTATTGGGGTATTAATGGAGTGCCATATTGCCAGTGCATGCAATTATACTGTGAAGTTCATCCCTTACCTTTGGATGGTATTTATTTGGCTTCCCATTTGATTTGCAGAAAATGTACATAAAATTCACCCTGGATAACAATACATCATTCTTGGCACTCGAGAAATGAAAGAACAGGTAATGTGCCTGCTGCTATCCATCTAGTGAGATGATACATTTGCTGATAAAAATTGTTAATAGGTTTTCTAATTGGTCAGCTAGATATCAACAATAATTGGGCTTAGGAAAATGAATAGTATTTAGATTATTTTCATATAGTTTTAGGTAGGGGTGGGTTCCACTTACTTTCGCCACTGGTTCGCATTGTGACGTTTCAGGTGTCCCCATGTGAAATTTCACTTTCATGCATTCTCCATAGTGGGATTCAGCCCTTAACATAGCTGAGGAGCTGATCAGCTGTGCTTCAGGTGAAGAAATAAAGGTGAGTATTAGCCTGGGGTGAGCAGGAGGGCTCTTTTTGAATCAGAGAAAGAAGAGAAGCCATCCAAAGATGTAAAACTCCAACGAAAATTCCCAAAAATAAGATGGTGGTGCCCAGGGACCAGCACCACCTGAACCAGATCTGTGATGCCATTGTCACTTCATCAGTGGGTCGCTAACAGTTTGGGGGATCTGGTCTGAACCAGGAGGAACCCACTGCTGATTCTAGGATTCTGCAGGTATCTAGAACCAAAACAAGTTGACTAACTTCCATACTATCAGATTGTGACATCTTCCTTTTTTTCCTGAGAATTATATCAATCTTCCTGCTTTCAGCTCATCTTACAAACATAACTTTTCGTTTTGATTGTTTTGTTCTCCTGTACTGCCCTCTACTCATAAAGTATATTAGTCATCCTGCTAATGACTAATAACAAAAGCCCAGCAAGACCGTACAATAAAACACAAATAAAATGCTGATTGTCAGATCAAACGTAACACAAGAAAGCAAAGCAATCCATTAACATATGCAGAAACTAAATAATAGATTTTACGGCAAGAAACTCCAACAATGTCTTGATGATAAATCTAAATCACATTGTAGGATTACTTATATAAAGAGACTTCAAAGGTCAAAAGGATTGTATTTTTTCCCCCGAGCCAACTGAGAAGGAACAAAAACCCTTTGGTCATCCCAACACCTACTACACGTGCGAACTGAATGAAGCCTGGTATTCTACCAAAGGAGCAATTAATAAGCATATTGATTTAGATCCAGCATGTGCATATATAAGAAACTAGACCATGGAAACAAGCTCCGAGAGCAAATCATTGGCAAAAACTTTGCTTAGCGTCTAAAAAGTAAAAATGGTGATCCTATTGATTATTGGTTATAGCATGGCTTTTCTTTAAAGGAAAGTACTCCATGGATTGGGGCTATTGCTGAAAAGACCCACCTTGTTGTAAACATGAATGGGATAGGATGTCCAAGAGGCAGGAGAAGACAAGCAGTATTGTGAGAATCAAATCAGCCCTATTCTACAAATGAGCCAAAATCATCTGGTTAGCTGAGAGTAGAACCACATTTTTAGTGGCACAAAATTCCTATGTATGTTACAAAACTCACCCGCAAATGAAGCAGAATTTGTAACATTCTTAGCCTATGTCAGTGATGGCAAATCTATGGCACAGGTGCCAGAGGTGGCACTCAGTGCCCGCTCTGTGGTCACACGTTTGCATGCACCTCCCACCAGCCAGCTGGTCTTTGGGTCTCTGCTGTGTATGGGCAGGGGCAGGGTGAATGAAGGGAGGGTGTGTAAGCATGCGTATGCACAGTACTGGGGTGCATGTAGCCCCCCACATGTGCATGTTCAGGGGGAACACATGCATGGGAGCATATGTGCATTAATGGTTTGGGGTGCATGTGTGTGGGTGCATGCACATTGCATTTTGGGGGTTCGAGTTCCCACATGCCTTTGCATGTACTTCAGGCACTCAGTCTGGAAAAGGTTAGTCATCACTGGCCTACATGATGGATACCCCAGCCCTACACTCCCACTTTCTCATGCAGCTTCTCCCTCTGGCATTTAATTTAATTTAATAGGGAGCTTCTCAGAGGCTGGTTTGCATTTTACCAACGAAAATGAAATAGTGCTGTTATTTTTCCTTTCCTTGGTGTCTCATTTTTCTCCCTTCCTGGGGAAAAAAAAGATTGAGAATGTGAGAGGAACGGACAGAAAAGGCTTACAAACGACACCTTCCTCTTCCCCTTCACCCCCTTTCAGCAATTTGTTTTCTTAAAAAGGCAGAAAATCTCATTCCCCAATGGTTGCTGTCTGGGGAAAAGTAGAGATGGCAGAACATTTAAAAAAATGTTTCTTGAAAAGATTGGTTCTCAGTTATGTTTCCTGCATGCTGTTGTGTTGAGCCAGAATGCTTTCATCCTTACTGGGCAATAAAGTGGCAATACTTATGGAGAAGGGGACTGAGATAAAAAGGAAATTGGCTTTGGGATTGGTCACTTTGCATCCCCAAAATTCCACATTCATGGAAAGACCCACTTACGGTCTCGGAAAACTGCTGGCAAGTGCAGCAGTTAGTGACTTATCCTCTTTCTACCAATTTCTACCAAATTTATCCTCTTTCTACTTCTTTCTGCCAAAATTTCTCAATTTAACATCGATTAATTGAGTATTAAATAACTGACTAATTAGTAAAGCATTGAATGATTATCAGTTGAACAATTAATAATTTAGGCATTAACTGTAAATTTATCATATTATTATTTGATTTTAAAAAAATTGATTGGATATTTTTTATTGGCTTGATTGATCATTTGATTGGTTAAGTAATTTTAACTATGTATTAATTAATTTAATTTGGTTGGTACTATAAATTAATCACACAATGATTAACTACTTTGTTAGACTGATTGATTATTGGTATTAATTAAATAATTTGTCAGACATTTTTTGATTATTGACCATGCCAAGCAAAACCACAAAAAACTCTACAATCAAACATCCTCAAATTGAAAATACCTCTACCAATGATGGCAAATGCTATAAATGTAATAAAACCATCAAAGCGGATGAAGAATTTTAAAAATGCAGCATGTGCACAAAGTATGCCCACCACACCTACCTGGAAATAAATAAATATGTAGCCAATTTCCTACAAGCAGCTCCCACATTTCCTTGTTTTTCTCCACTTTGTTTACCAATACTGGATAACCTAATTACCATGTCTAATAGGTTCCAAACCTTGGAAACAACCATAAAAATATAACAAACATACATCACTCCATGGAAGACCATTTAGAAGCACACTTCACATCTTTGGATAAAAAAATTACAGCACAGATAAATGGAAATCCAAATGCTCAAAATCATATTCCAATACAACAACCACTATCTCAACCAAATGCACAACCACAAACATCTATCAATCACCCAAGCAATATATCCTTATTCAACAAAGACACCCTCGAGCTTGAACAAAACCATAATAATGCTATTTTATTTGGGCTAGATGTGATCAATTAACCTGCTTTCACAGAGGTTCACAAAATTATTGCACCAACCTTCTCCCCTGATGAAATCACTGAAGTTTCCAGATATGGCTCTTTCAACATCTTTCAGTGCAAATTGGGTGCTCTGGGGTGGAGCTCCATTTTTGCTACCCCGCTGCATCCGCCCCCCTGGTCTGGGCAGTATCCCACCCCTGCTCCAAAAAACTTTGCTCATGGTCTGCCCTATCCATACTATAACTAATCTGCTCCCACGAACTCCAAGCAGAACTCAAAAAATGTTATGACCAAGGATATATTGATCTATACATTGACTACTCTGCTGACTACATCAAAATTAAGTCCTGCAATCCACCACCCCATCACCCAAAACCAACCCAACATCCCACCCACCTTCAATCAAAACCAATAGCAGTGGAATCACCTGACTCTGTGATTTCTTCCACAAACCCCCAAAATCTTAATTTTAGACTGTGCACAGTTGACCTCACCCCATCCCTAAGAGGGTGCAGAAGCATCTACCTGTCTTTCTGTCCTATTGTCCTCATTTATCTGTACTTACTTTGCTTGTGTTTATGTTTATAACTATACCTGCTATCTTATCATTATTATTATTTATTATTATTTATCAGATTTGTATGTCACCCCTCTCCGTAGACTCGGGGCGGCTCACAACAATAATAAAACAATGTATAACAAATCTAATATTTAAAGTAACTAAAAAACCCTTATTAAAAAGCAAAACATACATATCTTGTACATGTTTGACAAATAAATAAATAAATAAATAAATAAATAAATAAATAGACTGTTTCAGACTAGCTTCCTCCAGTTGTGCTGGATGGACAGGATAAAGGTTATAATCCAGCACATCTGGAAGATGCCAGTTCACAAGGATTGCTTTAGACACACTAATTCTTCTAACTAATCACCCTGAAAAGGTAGAAATGGGTCAAAATGGCCCTTAAAACATCAGGTTCCCACTGACCTTGTTCTCTGCAGCCCTCAAGGAAGACAGACAGTGCAGGTAAAAAAACATTATAGGTAGTGAAGAGTTATTAGATTATCTTATACATGATGAGGGCTGGAAATCACTTTTTCATATGTCTTTTTCTTTAACAATGGTAGTAAGTGTGACAAATGGTCATAAGTCACTTTTTTCAGTGATGTTGTAACTTCAAATTGTAGTGATGTTGTAACTTCAGTCGCTAAATGAACAGTTGTAAGTCAAGGACTACCTATATTGTATTAGCTTTTTTGGCTGCTGCTGCACCCTATTGGCTCATGTTCAGATTTATTTATTTATTTATTTAATTTATTTTGTCCAATACACAATGAGGGTATATATCTATATACACATATTAAAATACATTTAGTGGGTATATATCTATATACACATAGTAAAATACATGATGAAGTTTATAGAGGAGATACTCATAGTAAAATATATCTAAGAAAGAATAGAAAAGAAGATATAGTAATAGAACATACCAATGAAAGAATAGAAGAAGAGATATAGGACTAGAAGAAAGGTATAGGAGATATAGGAGAGCAATAGGACAGGGGACGGAAGGCATTCTAGTGCACTTGTACTCGCCCCTTACTGACCTCTTAGGAATCTGGATAGGTCAATCGTAGATAATCTAAGGGTACAGTGTTGGGGGTTTGGGGATGACACTATGGAGTCCGGTAATGAGTTCCACACTTCGACAACTCGGTTACTGAAGTCATATTTTTTACAGTCAAGTTTGGAGCGGTTAATATTAAGTTTACATCTGTTGTGTGCTCTTCTGTTGTTGTGGTTGAAGCTGATGTATTCGCCGACAGGCAGGATGTTGCAGGATATAATATTGTGGGCAATATCATTGTCCATTAGGACTCCAAGATTCTTTTAAGATCCTCACAAATGATCCTCACAGATGTGTGAGGAGAATTTTACCCTTTCTCACACATCTGGTCCCCAACAGCCGAAGCGGTGCCTCAACTCATCTTTTAAGCCAGCCAGTTGTCCAGATGAAGCTCCAAGATTTTCTCAAACTGATGCTTGAAGACTCTCTGCCGGACACAGAAGAAGATCTTTGCTTGGAAGTGTGACACAGTAGCAAGCTGCTTGTTGGCAGATCAGGAATGCAGTGGAAACTGGAAATTATATTACCAGGCCGCCGCCTTAATATGGATTAAAGATTGGATAACTTTAGAGAATAAAAGAATATTAAATTTAGAAGGACATGATCTTATGCTGGGTTGGCATGCATTTATATGGTATGACAAGGAAAAAAATCACTCATATTTTAAAAGACACACATTAAGGAAGTATTTACTAGAGGTTTGGAAGGACATAAGGAAAAACCACTTCTTAAATGTTCCAGAATGGATAGCCCCCCTAGAAGCAATAACACATCCAAAATCTATAAAAGACACGAAAATATTTTATAGATATAAAGAATTATTAAATGATCAGATGAAGCTAAAGCCTAGGAATAAACTACAAGAAGAAGGGATAATAATAGATTGGTGGCATTATGCCCAGATTCGATCCAGATATCAGAAGGATATAACTCTTTACACTTTTAATAAAAGTAAGAATTTGCTAAGTCATTTAATTATTAACAATTCAGTAAAAATGATAGGGAAAATATATAAATTTCTTATCGCTCATAAAAATATAGAGTTGACTCTAAAAGATACCATGATAAGATGGTGCAGAAATATAGGTAAGGAAATAGATATAGATACTTGGGAAAAAGTCTGGATTAATAATTGGAAAATGACCAAGTCAGTTTCATTAAAAGAAAACCAAATTAAAATGTTTTATAGATGGCACCTTCCACCAAACAGGATTGCAAAAATGTTTCCTAAAACATCCCCACTGTGTTGGAAATGCAAGAAAGATATAGGAACTTATTACCATCAATGGTGGACATGTGGTAAAGCTAAAATTTATTGGAAGATGATTGAGAAGATATTAAAAGAAGTATTAAAACATGACATAGATAACACCCCGGAATTTTACTTATTAGGAATTACTAATCAGACTTATAAGAAGGAAACTCTTTACTTAATCATACACATATTAACTGCGGCTAGAATAATATATGCGCAAAACTGGAAGGGGGAGGAAATCCCCAAGAAAGAAGAAGTTATAGCTAAAATATTAGATTGCGCTGAAATGGATATGATGACAAGACGATTAAACGATCAAGAAGATACAAAATTTTATGAAACATGGAACAACATATATAAATGGTTAGATAAGAAAAAATAAGAGATAGATCTGTTTTTATTTAGGTAATAACAATATTAGATGTATTCGTTGATGATTTTGATATAGTAGTTTACTCATAAGCGATATATTAAAAATTTTGTTTTATGTATGTTTAGTAATTGAGATTTGTTTAAATGTTTGATTAGATGAATATATTACACATAAACAACATATTAAGCATTTTTACTTATACCGTACTAATATTATATTTAAGATTTGAAAATTTTTTACTAGACTTTTTAACATTTAACAAATGTTTGATTATGTATTCTTTTTTCTATTTGAATGTATACTTTCAAAAGAAGCGGGGAAATACATCCCCATTTTATGTTTAATGTTTGTATGTCTGTATGTCTGTTTTATGAAAAATAATAAAAAAATTGGGAAAAAAAAAAAAAGAAGACTCTCTGCCGGACACAGAAGAAGATCTTTGCTTGGAAGTGTGACACAGTAGCAAGCTGCTTGTTGGCAGATCAGGAATGCAGTGGATGGAATTCTGGTTCCCAACTTTGTTCTTCCATATAATTTATTTTTTATTTTTTATTTATTTATTATTTGGATTTGTATGCCGCCCCTCTCCGAAGACTCGGGGCGGCTCACAACAAGTGAAAAAACAATCCAATACATAATCCAATTAATTAAAATATTAAAAGTTTTTTAAAAAAACCCTATACTAACATACACACACACAAGCATACCATGCATAAATTCAGCGGGCCCAGGGGGAGATGTTCAGTTTCCCCATGCCTGACGGCAAAGGTGGGTTTTGAGAAGTTTACGGAAGGCAGGAAGAGTAGGGGCAGTTCTGATCTCCAGGGGGAGTTGGTTCCAGAGAGTCGGTGCCGCCACAGAGAAGGCTCTCCCCCTGGGGCCCGCCAACTGACATTGTTTAGTTGACGGGACCCGGAGGAGGCCCACTCTGTGGGACCTAATCGGTCGCTGGGATTCGTGCGGCAGAAGGCGGTCTCGGAGATATTCTGGTCTGATGCCATGAAGGGCTTTAAAGGTTCGATGCCATGAAGGGCTTTAAAGGTCCCCTGGAACGGCTAACTCTGTGGCCCCCGCCATATCTGCCTCTCCCCAGCAACATAATAGGACCGGTCTTATTTTACAAGTCCTGTATACATTCTATGATGAACCTACCTCCTGTTATCCTTTCTGAGCGCAGGCAGGCAGAATATTAACAAAAAGAAAACACGGGTTATTTATTAACGTCTAGCATGGTTGTTTGTTTTTGTGTGGGAGATAGAGCTCAGTCCTGTGGTCTTTCAAATACTGAACTTCGATTGTTTTACATTTTGAAACCAATACTGGGCATACTCTTCTCAAGATTGCTCCCGATTACTCTTCAGTTAATGTTTAATGTGAGTTTTAAAAGCTAGTAACCTGATTTCTCATATTAATTGGCAATAGCATTTAGTCTTATAATTGCTATCTCATAGTGCTTTTACAGCCCCCTCTAAGCAGTTTACAGAACCAACATATTGCCCCCAACAATCTGGGTCCTCATTATATCCACCTCGGAAGGTTGGAAGGCTGAGTCAACCTTGAGCCAGTGGTGAGATATGAACTGCTGAAATACAGCTAGCAGTTAGCTGAAGTAGCCTGCAGTGTTGCACTCTAACCACTGTGCCACCCTGGAACAATTGCCAATTTTGCATGTGGTGAAAATGTTTCAACATCAGCTGAAAACGTTTAAAAACAACAACAACCATTCTTCTGTTGTTCTGGTCCACTTGATGTACCTTGTTTTATCTTTGGAAGGAAAGCATGGATACAGTATTGTTTGCCTTTGCTACTCCAGGTAGTGGCTTTCAGTTCCTGGAATTTATTTTGACTTCTGACCCACCTTGTTTTTCTAAACATTTCCTATTCTTAGTGCTGCAGGAATCTGTACATCTTTGCTGTGGTGTTCTATGTTCTGTGTTTACTCGTACCTAGTTCCCTGAGGCAGTTTGGAAAAACATCTGATGTGATTAGGGAGCCACTGTATCATTTTTTTGTTTTTTAGTTCAATAGTTTAGTTTAGTTGAAAGTCAAATTGCTTTGCTATGCAGCAGGGAAAGAACATCTCAGAAAACAAAGCCTCGATCTTGAATATTTTGGTATTTTTCTCTTCTTCTTACTTCTTTCTGCGACAAGAGTTTTGGGTGGCAAGGTTGAACAAAAACAGTTCTTTGGACTAAATGATGTCAATGATTTAAAAAGTGGAATTAGAGATAGTTCTGCTAGGTCAGTGTTTCCCAACCCTAGCCATTTAAAAATGCGTGGCCTTCAACTTTCAGAATATCCCGGTCAACACTGGGGAGTTGAAGTCCACAATCTTAATGTCAGGTTCCAGAAAGCCTTTGGAACAAAAGCTTGAACACAAATGTCTCTACATGAAGTCTTTTAATTCTCCAACAATTTTGGGCTTAGATATCTTAGAGTTACATTGCCTTCGAGCTGATTTAAATGTAGTTCATAAAATTACCTGTCAATGTCCTACCTACCTTCAGCTTCAACCACAACAATACACGAGCACATAATAGATTCAAACTTAATGTAAGCTGCTCGTAACTCAACTGCAGAAAATACAACTTCAGTAACAGAGTGATCAATACCTGGAATACACTACCCGACTCTGGTTTCTTCCCCTAACCCCCCAAACTTTAACCTTAGACTGTCTACAGTCGACCTCACTACATTCCTAAGAGGTCTCTAAGGGGTGTGTATAAGCGCACCATAGTACCTACTGTCCCTCTCTCACTGTCCTATTGTCCAAATTTACCTGTACCAAGTAATGGAAAGCCAAAATGTTTACTGTCACACTGTGGATGTGGCTTATTTTTTGGGTGTGGCTTAATGGTCACGTGACTGGGTAGGAGTGGCTTGTCAGCCATGTGATCAGGTGGGAGTGGCTTGAGCGATCATCATCATTCAAGTGAACTGTTAATTCTCGACTTACTACCTTACCAGTGTTGCTCGCTGGGGTGACAATTTGCTTTGCTTTTCCCACGCTCTCCTTCCTGGGTCACCCCCCCCACCTCAGGCTGGGTAGCTAGGCAAATGGGTGCTGCCAGAAGCATAAATGCTGCCTGCACCGCTTCTACCCACACCTTCTACTTGTACCTCAGGCGAGAGGTGGCCGCGGGAGGCTGAACGGGAGCCGGGCAGGAGAGAGAAAAGCTCTTTCGAGGCCAGAAAGGAAGAAAGAGGAAAAAAGCAAGGAGCGCAATCACAGCAGCAGTAGCAGGGGGGAAAAGGAGAGCTGAGCCGAGACCAGTAATCCGGGTAATGACAGCCGCCAATCAGCCAGAGCTGCACACGCATCTTCATTTCTGCCGGTGGAACTGCATTCCACCCTGTCCTGCCTGCTGCCCACCCCTGCCTATACCTACTTTGCTTTTGTTTATGTTTATACCAATACCTGGTCACAATTCAAAGTGTTGGTTATGACCTATAAAGCCCTTCATGGCACCGGACCAGATTATCTCAGGGACTGCCTTCTGCTGCACGAATCCCAGTGACCAGTTAGGTCCCACAGAGTGGGCCTTCTCCGGGTCCTGTCAACTAAACAATGTTGTTTGGCGGGACCCAGGGGAAGAGCCTTCTCTGTGGTGGCCCCGGCCCTTTGGAACCAACTCCCCCCAGAGATTAGAATTGCCCTCACCCTCCTCGCCTTTTGTAAGCTTCTTAAAACCCCATCAGGCATGGGGGAACTGAGATATTCTTTCCCCCTAGGCCTTTACAATTTACGCATGGTATGTCTGTATGAATGTTTGGTTTTTATAATAAGGTCTTTTTTAGTTATTTTAGTATTGGATTGGATTGTTACATGTTGTTTTTATCATTGTTGTTAGCCACCCCGAGTCTACGGAGAGGGGTGGCATACAAATCCAATAAATAAATAAATAAATAAATAAATAAATGAATGAATGAATAAACAAACAAACAAACAATTAAATAAATAAATAAATAAATTTTGACAAACAAACAAATAAATAATTAAAAAAACCTTCCTTGCACTCACTAACAACCATTCATTGAATAAAGACTTTGTCAGCAGCAATCACCCACTGCTCCTTCCACCTTTTAAAACTGTAGCATGTGCCCCACTCTGTGACTCTACCCCTTCCCAGTGTCACTTGACTCAAACCACAATTTCACAGCTTCTCAGCGCTTCGTGCATGCGCCTGACAACAATTGCTAGCCAGCTGGGCGTCGCTAACACCACCGGTGTCCCCAGACTTTGCAGAAAGTTTGTCAGCTGACGAACGTCAGGAGGTTTTTCCCTGCCCGAATGTCAGCAACGTGAGGTTCCCTCTGCCTGAATGGCAATCCCAGAAAGTGGGGCTGACACTTAAATGGTTAATGTTGGGAAACAGTGTGCTAGCCACATTATTATTTTACATTGTGTTAAGCACTGTACCACCCAACCAATTTGCATTCCATCATCATTCCTCCCTGAGTTAAAGAAAGGACTTTGTAGCCACCACTATGAGACCAGGATCTAGTGAGCTTTTCAAAATTCTTCCTAATTTCTGAGCAGGGAAATTGGGTGGATGGCTCCTCTGAGTTTCTCTGGGAAAGTAAACATTCTTCCATATTTCTGAAGGATAAGACCATCCGGTAACATTAGCTACAGAAGTTTCTTCCTATGGTCATCCCTTTTTACGTAATTCTAATATGAAGAAAATCTGGGCTTCCAGATAAATGGATAAACACAGGGCATGGACAATTTGTTCTTGGTCACTTGTGACTAAATATATGGGCTTCTGCAGTGGAAAATTTTCTAAAGAATATTCCTTTTCTTTGAACAGAAGAAAAAAAAATGCAGGACTTCTCTTCCCAGCATCAGTTCTTAAGCAACTTATATCCCTAATGTAACTGAGGTTCTAAATCATGCAAATGCCATCACAAAGAATAAATATAGCTTCCTGTGTACAAAGTGTGTCTTTAATATCTGAGCTGCAGATGGATGGGAGAAGATGTCCCACAATAGGTGGGACTTCCCAATGCCTCCTCACATTCTTTCATATGATTTTATAGGCATAAGCAGGAGGCCATTTGAAGAAGAAAGGAGGCAGACTCTGAAATCAATGGAAAGGTCATGTTAAGCATTAATGCTGCTTTATAAAACCTTAGGAAGAGCACCTTGGTTAAAATATAGCCTCAAGTTTTGGTCACCACATTACAAAAAAGAGGTTGAGATGCTGGAAGAACTGCAAAGAGGAGTAGCTATATTGTTTGTTTGTTTGTTTGTTTGTTTGTTTATTTGTTTGTTTGATTGATTGATTGATTTTTATACCGCCCTTTTCCTTAGACTCAGGGCGGCTCACAACATGTTAGCAATAGCACTTTTTAACAGAGCCAGCATATTGCCCCCACAATCCAGGTCCTCATTTTACCCACCTCGGAAGGATGGAAGGCTGAGTCAACCTTGAGCTGGTGATGAGATTTGAACCACTGACCTACAGGTCTACAGTCAGCTTCAGTGGCATGCAGTACAGCACTCTACCTGTTGCGCCACCCCGGCTTTTTTATATTAGATGCAAATGGCTGCCCATCTAGCATCTTAGGGTCAGATTATCTACGGGACTGTCTCTTGTCACATACCTCCCAGAGACCAATTAGAACACACAGAGTCGGCCTCCTCCAGGTCCCATCAGCCAAGCAATGTAGATTGGAGGGACCTTGAGGGAGAGCCTTCTCTGTTGCTGCCCCGGCTCTATGGAACCAATCCCTCCCCCTGATGTCCGTACTACTCCCACCCTGCTGGCTTTTCGTAAGGCCACAAAGACCTGGCTATGCCAGCAGGCCTGGGGCCCCTAAATCAACAGCTAACTTGACCACCTGTATGAATATGATTATGTATGAATGGTATGTATGCGTGTTATTGAGTTGTTTTATTACGAGTTTTTAAATTAGGGTTTTAGAATTTAGATTTTTTAAAACTTCTTTTTATTGTTGTTTGTAATTCTATATGGTAATTTTAGATTGTTGTAAGCCGCCCTGAGTCCTTCGGGATTGGGGGGCATAGAAGTCAAATTATAAATAAAATAAACAAACTAAGATGATTAAAATCCTGGAGACTAAAACAAATGAAGAATGGTTGCAGGACCTGGATTTGTCTAGTCTGGTGAAGAAGAAGGACAAGGGGATGTTAAGTCCTTCTACTGAAGAGGCAGGAGACGATTTAGTGACTTCAGCTCTTTATTGGTCATAGCAAGCAAACACCAGCAAGTTCCTGCTATAGGTAGATGTTTAAATAGGGAGCCCTTTAACTCAGGAGCCAATCAGATTTTATCTGCTTGAGTTCCTGGTCGGACTGGAGTGGAAACTTCCCAGCTTCTCAGGACATAAGAGGTGACATGATAGAAGTGTTTGAGAGGCTGCCACAAAGAGGAGGAGGTCAATTTTCCAAAGCACAGGGGGGGAAAGTGCAGGACAAGAAACAATGGATGGAAACTCATCAAGGAGAGAAGCAACTTGGAATTAAGGGGAAACTTCCTTTACAGTGAGGACGATTAACCAGTGGAACAGTTTCGCCTTCAGAAGTTGTTGGTGCTTCATCACTCGCGATTTTAATGAAAAGATTGAACAGCCATTTGTCTCAAATTGTGTAGGGCGTCCTGCTTGAGCAAAAGGTTGGACTAGAAGATCTCCAAGGTTTGTCTGTCTGTCTGTCTGTCTGTCTGTCTGTCTGTCTGTCTGTCTGTCTGTCTGTCTCTATCTATCTATCTATCTATCTATCTATCTATCTATCTATCTATCTATCTATCATCTGTCTATTTGTATGCTGCCCCTCTCCATAGACTCGTGGCGGCTAACAACAGTAGTAAACAGCATATAACAAATCTAATGTTTAAAATAATTAAAAACCCTTATTTAAAACCAAACATACACACAAGCATACCATACATAAAATGATATAAGCCTGGGGGAGATGTCTCAGTTCCCCCATGCCTGACGGCAGAGGTGGGTTTTAAGGAGTTTACGAAAGGCAAGGAGGGTGGGAGCAGTTCTAATCTCAGGGGGGAGCTGGTTCCAGAGGGTCGGGGCTGCCACAGAGAAGGCTCTTCCCCTGGGACCCGCCAGATGACATTGTTTAGTTGACAGGACCCGGAGAAGGTCGACTCTGTGGGACCTAACCGGTCGCTGGGATTTGTGTGGCAGAAGGCGGACCCAGATGTATTCTGGTCCGATGCCATAAAGGTTACTTCCAGTTCTGTTCTGATTGATTGAAAAAGCATCCATTGACATCCATTTTACACTTGTAAATTCAGTGGTGTATATGCATATACATAATTTTTTTTTTATCATATATGTAAATTCTTCCTCTACGTTCTCAATGGCATCTCTGAAGGATGGCCAAAGTCCATACGGACATGAATGGAGCATCATGATGCAATGTGTATGCTGTGTCAACGCAGGTTAAAAACAGGTGGGACTTGCATTGTGACATTCATCTGCCATCTTGTCAGTGTTCATGGCTCTTGATCTTAAACTAGACAACCATTTCTGAACAATCCTTATTATACTTAAATATTTAAGAATCAATCTTCCAAATTAAATAGGTTTGTGTTCCAAAGAACTGTCATTACTTGCTCATCTACAATGAGCACCAGCTTACCTAACTGGTTCCAGTAGAAATATTGGTATAATTGTATGTAAATGACTTGACTTTAAATTGGATGCCAGCTTTTTGCAAGAGTAATAATAATTATGCGCATAGCCTGGGTGTTACTTTTCCTTTCTTACAAAAAGGAAGGGGGAATCGTCTGGATTAGGCTCCAGTTTTAAATCTGCTCAAACCTTCTCTTCGAATGCATAGAAGTTGATATGATTGTTATACTGCTCCAGCAAATTGTGAAGGAGAAAAAAAAAAGAATCTTAGGCAATTAGCGCCTACTCCTTGATTAATATAACAGATGGTTGCCACCAAGTAACATAATGAAAATGAAGATTGGAACAAATAAAAGGCAATGATCTGTGTCCAATGAGAGATTTCAAATGGCTCAAGTCCTTCATGCCAAGCCCAGGTTTTTTGAGTGTTAAGTTCTGAAGCCTTTTTAAGAATCTAAGAGGCTTTGGGCTATTTGAGCCTTCCCTCCCTCCCTCCCTCCCTCCCTCCCTCCCTCCCTCCCCCTCCATGCCTCTTATGTCAATGTCAGTCTCCCCCCCCCCAATATCAGTGGAATTCATTGCCCAGGACACCAAGAACGATGGGGAAGCTGCTATGCTAGTATAACTCTTGAGATTTCTATTTTATGCCTAGAATATAATGTAACAATCTTCTCAATATGTGTGTCATAGTTTGGATAGGATAGGATAGGGTAGGGTAGGGTAGGGTAGGGTTGGGTAGGGTAGGGCAAGGCACCTTTATTGACATTTTTTTAAACTGGAACACATTAAAAATAAAAATCTGTTGCCCACTCTCAAAAATAAAGCATATACAGTGATCCCTCGAGTTTCGCGATCTCGAGTTTCGCGAAACGCTATATCGCGAGTTTTCTACCCGGAAGTAACACCACCATCTGCACGCATGCGTAGATGGTGGAGTTTGCATTACCGCCGGGCAGATCAGCTGCTAGGCGGCCAAAGGAACCTTCCCTGGGTCTTCCCGCCGGCATGGGGGGCTTCCTAGCACCCCCCGAACCCCCAACCCGGGTTTGGGGGGGTGCTAGGAAGCCCCCCATGCCGGGGGAGACCTTTTAAAACACCCGTGCCGCTTCCCAGCTGAGTCCTGAAGCCAAGCGCAGAAGTTCGCCTTTGGCGCTTGGCTTCAGGACTCAGCTGGGAAGGGCGCGGCTGTTTGAAAAGGTGGCAGTCGGCCTGGGGGGCTTCCCAGTACCCCCCCCAACCCTGTCTCCTGCCGCCGGTTTAGCCAGGAGAGGAGCGGCAAAGTGACTTGGAGGAATGGGAAACTCAAACCGCCCAGTTTCAGCTTTCCATTCCTCCACGTCACTTCGCCGCTCCTTCTGGCTGGTGGGGGGGGGGAGTTAGGAAGGTTCTACTTCTCCCCCCCAGCCAAAAACTCAAAGCCTGTCTCCTGCCACACAGTTTAGCCAGGAGAGCAGCGGCGAAGTGACTTGAAGGAATGGGAAACTCAAACCGCCCGGTTTCAGCTTTCCATTCCTCCACGTCACTTTGCCGGGGGAGTCTGGGAGGGAAGATGACGCGCCGGCAGCACAGGGGCGAGGGGTGGGAGGCAAAGCTCTGCGGGTACAGCCCCTTTCGGCCAAGCCTCCCCCCCCCCGCCAAGCAGCCAGGGAAGCCGAGCCGGGCGTGGAACATCGGCGCGGGAGGCAGGAGACGATCGGGCGACCGGAGCAGCAGCGCCGCCGCCGCCACGCCCGGCTCGGCTTCCCTGGCTGCGTGGCCGGGGAGGCTTGGCTGAAAGTGGCTGGAGCCGCAGAGCTTTGCCTCCCCCCCCCCCTGTGCCGCCCGCGCGTCATCTTCCCTCCCAGACAAAAAGGCCACCCTTCGGCTCTGCAGTTTCAGTGGGGTTTCCCCGTTGCCCAGGGATTCCTGAACACACCACAGCCACCTCCGTTCGGGCGAAGGAATCCCTGGGCAACGGGGAAACCCCACTGAAACCGGGCGGGTTAAGCCTCCTTCGGCGACTGCGGAACTGCTTGCTGTCAACTTTGCACTGGGCAAAGAACTCTTCACCTCCCGCCAGGCACGGACGAAAGGCGTGGAAGTCTATTGTAGCAGCTGCTACAGCGGAGACATTTTGGGGGGGAGGCAGGAGGCAGGAGATCTGGCCCTTCACTTGCCCTCCCAGCAAAAGGCAAAGCCGCGCAGCTCCCCAGCCGCCAAAGGAGGCTTTACCCCACCCCTCTGTCCCACTCATCGCCCGTGGTCGGCATAACCTCCTCCTGCCTATCCCCGCTTTTCTGCCGGCCACGGGCGATGGGTGGGACAGAGGGGTGGGGTTAAGCCTCCTTTGGCGGCTGGGGAGCTGCGCGGCTTTGCCTTTTGCTGGGAGGGCAAGTGAAGGGCCAGATCTCCTGCCTCCTGCCTCCCCCCCAAAATGTCTCCGCTGTAGCAGCTGCTACAATAGACTTCCACGCCTTTCGTCCGTGCCTGGCGGGAGGTGAAGAGTTCTTTGCCCAGTGCAAAGTTGACAGCAAGCAGTTCCGCAGTCGCCGAAGGAGGCTTAACCCGCCCGGTTTCAGTGGGGTTTCCCCGTTGCCCAGGGATTCCTTCGCCCGAACGGAGGTGGCTGTGGTGTGTTCAGGAATCCCTGGGCAACGGGGAAACCCCACTGAAACCGGGCGGGTTAAGCCTCCTTCGGCGACTGCGGAACTGCTTGCTGTCAACTTTGCACTGGGCAAAGAACTCTTCACCTCCCGCCAGGCACGGACGAAAGGCGTGGAAGTCTATTGTAGCAGCTGCTACAGCGGAGACATTTTGGGGGGGAGGCAGGAGGCAGGAGATCTGGCCCTTCACTTGCCCTCCCAGCAAAAGGCAAAGCCGCGCAGCTCCCCAGCCGCCAAAGGAGGCTTAACCCCACCCCTCTGTCCCACCCATCGCCCGTGGCCGGCAGAAAAGCGGGGATAGGCAGGAGGAGGTTATGCCGACCACGGGCGATGAGTGGGACAGAGGGGTGGGGTTAAGCCTCCTTTGGCGGCTGGGGAGCTGCGCGGCTTTGCCTTTTGCTGGGAGGGCAAGTGAAGGGCCGGATCTCCTGCCTCCTGCCTCCCCCCCCCCCCAAATGTCTCCGCTGTAGCAGCTGCTACAATAGACTTCCACGCCTTTCGTCCGTGCCTGGCGGGAGGTGAAGAGTTCTTTGCCCAGTGCAAAGTTGACAGCAAGCAGTTCCGCAGTCGCCGAAGGAGGCTTAACCCGCCCGGTTTCAGTGGGGTTTCCCCGTTGCCCAGGGATTCCTGAACACACCACAGCCACCTCCGTTCGGGCGAAGGAATCCCTGGGCAACGGGGAAACCCCACTGAAACCGGGCGGTTTGGACTTTCCATTCCTCCAAGTCACTTCGCCGCTCGTGTCCTGGGTAAACCGGGCGGCAGGATACAGGCTTTGAGTTTTTGGCTGCAGGGGGAGGGAGTTAGGAAAATCCTACTTCTCCCCCCGCAGCCAAAAACTCGCAAGGTAAGGTTCGGGGCGGGGCGGGCGGGGCCCTTTTGTGCCAGTCGGGGAGGCGGCGGCGGCTGCAGCAGAGGCGGGCGGGGGAGGCCGGCCCGCCGGAGGGGCGATGCTGGCGGCGGAGACAGGCGAAGTCCCGCCCGCCCCCCGCCCGCTTGGCCCCGGGGGGCTGAAGGGAGCCAGGCGGGGGAGGGCGGGGGCTACTCGGTTCTTCCTCAGCCGGGGGTAGCCGGAGCGCCGGCCAGGCGGGGGGCGGGCGAGGCGAGGGCTGCGGGGCGTGCCGGGCTCCAAGTTGCCGCGCTGCCTTTGTAAACCTGCCCGAGGGAGGCGAGGGAGCCCCTTTGTTGGCCGGCGGCCTGGCCGGCCCTTGGCGCGCGGTGCCCGCGGGGACTGCTGCGGCGGGGACTGCCCACTGCCTTCGCCCAGACCAGAGGCATCGCTCGGCTGGGTTTGCAGATCCGCGGAGGCATCGCCGAGGGCGGGCTGAGCGGCGCTGTGTTGGGAGCCCGTGCCGTGGGAGCGGGCGGCTTGGCCTCGCTGCGGCGGCGGCGGCTTTGCGGGTCCTCGCTGGCGGCCTCGCCGGGCGGAGGAGGCTGCGGGGCTTTCTAAAGGGAGGAAGAACTTGCTATCGAGCCTGCTAATGAAATCCAACCGGCGGAGGGTCTGAAATTCCACCCGAGGGGAAATGGGGGAAAAAAGCCCAGCCGGGAGCGCGGCGCCAGGCATTGTTCTCCGGACCCCTCCCGCAGCCTGGAGAGGGAAAGGGCCGCTGCGGGTTGGATTTCATTAGCAGGCTCGATAGCAAGTTCGATAGCGGCGGGCGAACGAGGCGAGCGGCGGGCGAACGAGGGGAGTGGGGGGCGAACGAGGGGAGCGGCGGGCGAACGAGGGGAATGGGGGGAGAACGAGGGGAGCGGCGGGCGAACGGGGCGAGCGGCGGGCGAACGGGGCGAGCGGCGGGCGAACGGGGCGAGCGGCGGGCGAACGGGATGTGCGGCCGCCGAACGGGGCGAGCGGCAAACGGCGGGCGGGCATCAGCGAGGATCCGAGGCGGCGGGGAAGACCCAGGGAACGTTCCTTCGGCCGCCCAACAGCTGATCTGCTCGGTAGCGCGGCAGCAGCGAGGAGCCGAAGATGAGGTTTCCCCGTTGCCCAGGCAAAGGGGAAACCCCATCTTCGGCTCCTCGCTGCTGCCGCGCTACCGAGCAGATCAGCTGTTGGGCGGCTGAAGTAACCTTCCCTTGGTCTTCCCCACCGCCCACACGCAAACTTCACCATCTGCGCATGTGCGGCCATGAAAAAATGGCCGCACATGCGCAGATGGTGTTTTTACTTCCGCACCGCTATATCGCGAAAAATCGAGTTTCGCGAGGGGTCTTGGAACGGAACCCTCGCGAAACTCGAGGGATCACTGTACTCTCTGTGTGTATATGTATGTGTGTGTGTGTGTGTGTGTGTAGGTAGGTAGGTAGGTCCTGGTGTATTTGGGTCTTTTCCCATGTAAGGTTGTTCAATCTTACATGAGAAGAGACACGAATACACCAAGATCTACATTACCTATACCTGTGAAAATCTACAAAAACATATACAGTGATCCCTCGATTATCGCGAGGGTTCCGTTTCAAGACCCCTCGCGATAATCGATTTTTCGCGACGTAGGGTTGCGGAAGTAAAAACACCATCTGCGCATGCGCGCCCTTTTTCCATGGCCGCGCATGCGCAGATGGTGGAGTTTGCGTGGGCGGCGGGGAAACCCGGATCTTCGTCTGCTCGCTGCTGCTGCGGCCGCCCAGCAGCTGATCTGCTCGGCGGCAGCAGCGAGGAGCCGAATCGGGCTTTCCCCTTTGCGTGGGTGGCAGGGAAACCCCGATCTTCGTCTGCTCGCTGCTGCTGCGGCCGCCCAGCAGCTGATCTGCTCGGCGGCAGCAGCGAGGAGCCGAATCGGGCTTTCCCCTTTGCGTGGGTGGCAGGGAAACCCCGATCTTCGTCTGCTCGCTGCTGCTGCGGCCGCCCAGCAGCTGATCTGCTCGGCGGCAGCAGCGAGGAGCCGAAGATCGGGGTTTCCCCGCCGCCCACGCAAAGGGGAAAGCCCGATTCGGCTTTCTCGCTGATGCCCCCACTCGCCCGCCCGCCGCCCGCCGCCCGCCAGCAAGAGGGGGAGAGATAGAGAAAGAGAGAGAAGGAAAGAAAGAGATGAGAGAGGGAGGAAGAGAGTGTGAGAGAGGAAGAAGCAAGATAGAGAAAGAGAGAGAGAAAGAAAGATGAGAAAGGAAGGAAGAGAGTGACGTCATCGGGTGGGAAAAATCACGATATCGCGTTTCGCGAAGATTGAGATCGCGAAAATCGAGGGATCACTGTACATACCCAACACACATGCATATATATCACTATTCATTTTGAATACATAGCAGAAAGAGGAAACCTGAGGGTTCCCAAGGTTGATACTATATGGAACAAAGCTGTGGCTAAATCCAGATGGTCTGCTTTAGCTACCACGAAGCCTCCTCCCATGAGTTATTTCTGGTACTCTCCTATTAATCTTTTAAGTGTATTGGCCATCTAGGTTGTTTCTGCTAGATGGGCAGCCATTTGCATTAAATAAAACAACAAAAAATAAAAACAACCAAATAAAGGGGGGGGGGGAACAACCTACAAAACTCCAAATGTTCTTGAGAGTTGGTAACACAATAATTTCAGGTGGGATCTAACACAAAGGCTGAGCACATGCTAGGCCTGCAGAAGAAAGAGAGCAAAAGTTACTATTTGGAAACTCAACAGGCCACTGTCAAATTCAATTGGCTGGATTAAAAGCCTGGTCCTGTGTGGAACAGCATCCTATATTTTCTGCTGACTAGAGTGGTTCACTTTGTAACAAGCTATGCATGTAAAGGGAGTGGGGCTTTGATTGAACGATCATGCCCACCATTTGACTTTTTAATCCTTCCCCATGCATCTCCACAATTCCTGGGGATTGCAGTTTATCATTTATTTACTTCAGAGAGGGGCAGCATACAAATCTATTATTATTATTATTATTATTATTATTATTATTATTATTATTATTATTATTATTGGTAGTGGTGGTAGTAGTAGTAGTAGTAATAATAATAATAATAATAGTAGTAGTAGTAGTAGTAGTAGTGGTAGTAGTAGTGGTGGTGGTAGTAGTAGTAGTAGTAGTTTCATTTACTGCGATAGGAAAAACATACCCAGAGCCCAGAAGGGGGAAAAAAATATCAAAATTTTGCTCCCGGTACTGTATGCTATATACCTGACCAAAATTTTGATCAGCAGAAGTCGCCTGCAGTACTGCACTCTAACCACTGCACTACCATGGCTCACCATTTAGCTCTTCTTTTTAACCATTCAGCTCAGTTGAGAGCTTTTAGCCTTGAAAAATCCATGTTTGTTTCTCTTGGCATGGGGACAGCACATCTCTAAATAGTTATAGAAATGGTCTTAATCATTTCCTGCTTGAGACCACCCTAGAGGTGCAGTTGGATAGTGTGAAAAGCAAAATGCTGAGCAAAGGTGGACCTTGGTCTGTTGCAGAAGGGATATTCTTATGTCCTTAGAACAATGGGAGTGATAATAAAATATTTTCCTCCTCTCCATCTTCACTAATTCATTTTAATTCTTCATTAAAAGAAGCTCCACAAAGGTACAGTATATAAAAAGTATTTACCATAAAAGCAGAGAGGAACATGAAATAATTATAAACTTTCTATTGTGCCCCCTTTAAATACAAAATACTGATGAAATTTGCCATTCTGATTTTTTGTTATCAGCCATTCCTATAATGTAACAGAGTTATTCTAAAACCTATTCTCATCTTCCCTTATTCACTGATAATTTTAAATATCACAAACAATCATTGTGGAATAGACTGATAAGCTTTGTGATCCCTTTCCTTTCTCCTTCACCCTTTCTGTCACAAATCCTCGGGTTTTTTAATGGAATTGTAAAAAGCCATTCATTCCAAATCAGAACTAAACCTTGTTAGCATTAATCCTGTGGCTGGATTCACACATTATCCTCAGCTGTGTTTTGATGGTTAAATAAGCTTCAACTTCTGGCTTCCTGCAGGAAGCTAACTTGTAAACAAGCTACATTTTACTTTAGCATAGTATGAGGCCAGATACATCATTTCCCAAAGTTCCTCAAATCATGGTTTCAAATAACAGCCTGCAAGCTATCTTGCTTTCTGATAGCCACAGTAGTTTAGCAGTGTTTTCTTCAAGTCATGCGATATCTAAATTTGATTTGCGATATCTAAACCATAATGTTAAAACCACTCTGTTAAGATCAGAATATGACAAAATGCAGAAACTCCATCATTAAATAAAGTAATATTTTTAAAAGAGTATTTGTTCAGTTTTGCCCTACGTAACCTTAATGGGGTACATTTAACCTTTCTTTCAGGAGTTTTCTTTACAAAGGACTTCTATTTAAAAATCTGATTGGACTATGAATTCCATCTTTAGTAGGCTGAAGTATTGCAGTAATCATATCCATTATAAAAGTTCTCCCAATTTCATACCATACATCTGCTCCAAAGAATGCCCATATTTTTGCTTTTCTAGAGTAAAAATTCCTGCTGTTTGTTCTGCAAAGAACTTAATTAAACAAAAAAAAAAAAATGCAAGGAGAACATTGTCCCCAAAGGGAAGACAGTGCAGGGAAAGGATATCTATATTATGAACAAAGGAAATGTGTTCTGTTGAAAATTCTAGGTCCATACTTTAAGTATTCAATCAAAGAGTTTGACCGATTGTTCTCAATTCTGATAAGCTAATACAGACAGTGTCATATTAACAAAAGTAAATATACTTTCCCCCTAAGAAGAAGTTTGCAGTATGATATGTTGACTGAAAATAAAGCAGATGTTTGTTCAATTATAGCTGAAGCGTAGACGACAAATCCTACAAGAACAAAAGAGATTCCTTTTACATTTCTATAGGGAATGGAATGGAATGGAGTGGAATGGAATGCAATGGAGTGGAATGGAATGGAGTGGAATGGAACACTTTTTTGGTCAAGTGTGATTGGATACACAAGGCATTTGTCTCCACTGCAGTGTACATGCAAAACAGAGGAATAATAATCATAATAATTATATCAATAAGAGAAGGTAACAGAAAAGATGAGAAGGATAATAGTACATACTGCATTTTGCAGGAAGGAGCTTTGAATTCAATCCTCCAAGGTCAAGTCAGGGAACACTCTTTCCTAACTGTAGAAAGAAAGCATTGGAACTTAAACATCTG
The DNA here is from genome assembly GCF_031021105.1 of Erythrolamprus reginae. NCBI lineage: Eukaryota > Metazoa > Chordata > Lepidosauria > Squamata > Dipsadidae > Erythrolamprus > Erythrolamprus reginae. Next base: position 251,121,288 of record NC_091950.1, read on the forward strand.
CTTAGAACCTTCTTCCTAAGTTAATTCTTTTTAGGGATCTTGAATTACCGCTCCCATTACTTTTATAAATAACTCATCAAATATATCATTGGTATTTTCTTTAAAAAAAGGCTTATTTTGCATCTGTTAAAATATGTGTTCCAAGTTATCTGCTATGATGTTGAAAATCTTGTATTATTTGTGAATATTGAAACAGTCTAATCTAAAGGAACTGGTTGATATGTACAGGGATAGCATCTCAGTGTCAGAGGCGGATAAAGATTCAACCTTAATCAGAAAACAAACCTGATTTATTTTTTGCTAATGAAACGTGAACTGTTGAATTCCAACCAGCACCTCCCAGTTCTGGTAGTTCTATTACTAATAATCATAACATCCTAGAACAATTTGTTCAGAGGCATTCCTTGTTTTGTCTCACTGAGTTAGAAAGTGATGCTTTGCAGGGGGTGGATGATTAATGAAATAGGGTAGGAAATAAGAAAACATGTATTATTTTATTTATTAATTGGACTTATATGTTAGAAAGATAATATTTTTAAAAGGAAATTGTGGAAATTATCCTATTTGTACATTCTCACTAAATGTACGTAATTGGAACTGTACTACATAATCAATAAAACATGTTTTGGGCAAGAACTGATCAGGCCACAGAAATTGAAAGTTGAATATTTTTGCCTGAACTGATGAACGGGTCCAGAGTTTATCTTAAAATAAACTCTCCAAAGATTATCATAACTCACTCTGTCAAAAAGACATGGGTTTATGGAAAAAATCTACTAGAGGAAGTTGAAGTCACAAGAAGAGACATATTTTTTTATATAGATCATCAAAGTCTCTGGAATGGATTGGAAAGAGATGGTCATAATCTAAGAAGAAATAAGGTCCATTCTCGAATCTGTTATATCTTGGCATAACAAAATAAAGTTTAAGGATTCTTAGACATTTATTGACTCCCCAAAGATCTCCCTACCTAAATTAAATTAAAAAGAATAACATTTTTAAAACAGTGAGAAGGTGATTGAAATCTCAGAAAGGCACCATATCTCATGGAATCTTACCTGAGATTTAATTGGTTTTGCATGAAATTTCAGGATGATATTACTGAAATCTCTACCAATGTCACTGATGTCCCAAGATTTCAGACAAATGCATGACTCCCTTCTCTCTATTTGTAGATTTCAGACAAATGCATGGCTCCCTCCTTTTCATTCCTCCTTTCTATTCAAGATTTCAGACAAATGCATGGCTCCCTCCTTTCTATTTGTATAAAGGTCCTGAAAAACTCTTAAAAGATTGCCAATTTGCCTAAGCAAGTAGCATCTTCTACAAAGGACTCATCCATATAACTGCTTTGCTGTACGTTTCTCCCAATCAAAGTCAGGAAGTACATTAAAAATCATTTTCATTTGTGCAGCTATGTTATTCATTCACTTTAAGCAACTTTAGAATGATTAGCGCCAGAATCTATGCTCATATAGATTGTGGTTGTCAGGTGCGATGGGCCTTGGTATTTTGCCAAAATACAATAAATTCTGAAAAATCAAAGTACTTTTCCTGAGGTCAACTTAACTTTTGTCTTTTTCCTGGTCTTGATCTAATGCTGGGGGTAGGCACTCTGGTGCTTTCTCCTCATACTTCCTCTGGCTGTCTCGGTGAGGATCAAACATCACTGGCAACTAAACATTCTAGAGGGATGTTTGCCCTTTCTCTGGAATATGCTTGAAGATCTGATTCATATGAGTATATTGGAGGACAGCAGTAACTCTCTGCTCCTTCCCCCTGCCCCAGTGCACTGCATTGTGCTCAACATTTAAGCTGCACATGACTTTCATGCTGTTCAACGAAGAATTAGTATGGCATGCTATTCTGCATCACAACTTCTCTGGGCACTTGGAGTTGGTGTGGATTGAGATGAGGGGATACTGAAGGCATGATAGGAGTAACCGACAGTGAGCCTGAAATAGATGACACAAGAGCAGCTGGGGAGCATCAAGTGGAGGGCATGTGATCCAGGAGAAAATACTGAACCACAGCAATCGAGTGTAACATAAGAGCATGAGTTCTCCGATGCAATGGGCCATAACAGGCTAACCTGCTTGTATAGTTGTTTTCTGCAGATGAAAATAGATAATTTGATACTTGAAGAACATGTCAGCTGCTTTTATTTGTGTCTCACTGATCATCAAGGAAGAAGCAAATGCCCTTCTTTTTTACCACACTGCCATTACTCTGCATTGAAATGATAACGGAGACAAGTTCACTGCCTTAATACTAGCTTGAAAGCTGGCTATTTGAATAGCAATAGTAATAGCACTTGTTTTATTTGTTTGATAATTGTACAAATGTGATGTGGAAAATAAAATAAAATAAACTTTAAAAAAAAGGTTTGTTTGTGGAGTAGTAGGCTACAGATAAAATGGAGAGCCAGAGACTTGGTTTTATAGAGGGACTGGTCCTTGGTATAGCTTGGGGTTTGTGGTTTGTGTGTATGTTGGTTCTAGTGTATGACTCTTGTCAAAAGATAATTGTCCTTTCTGTGCAGATTGAGGTCCTCAATGAAGCCAGTGAGGTGCTAAAATGGGAGGGGGTAGGCAGATCAGAGGTCTTTTAACTTCCAATACTGGTGTTGTGTCCAGAGGACAGTTAGGCCTTGTACCCGCCCCATATTCCTTCGGCGGGAAAATACTACAAGGTGATTGGTTGGCTCAGCCTGGCAGCTCGGCATATATATAGCTGCAGGCACAGCCATGTTTGTCTTTTGTTTAGTTCTGTAAACCGTTACTCCTCGTTAATAAAGAACCGTTATTTACTACAAGATTGCAGTCCTTCATTCCTGCAAGGATTTAACAACTGCCATTCCAGAATTAGTACTAATTGAGCAGAATGTTCACCGCCAATATCATCCATATGTTCAAGGATATTTCTAGAGTCCCCTTAGGCCCATAAGAATTCTCTGGGAATAAAAATGGTGGATGGCTACAGCTTAGTTCTTTGTGACCCTCTTCCTAGAACAATGACAAAGGGAAGTTTCCCCCCCCCTAAAATGTCCAAATGCCTCACAGGGTTTGTCTCTCCTCTGCTGCTAGTGGTGATCCTCTGTGGGTGTATGTCATCAGAATCTGTTCCAGCAGCTTCGGTAACTCTATTATTCCTTTACCCAATTGTTATTTTTCAGACTTGAGCCGGGGGGGGGGGGGGGTCTAACTGACCTCATTGCTGGTTCACTTCCTCCCATGCCATGTGGGCATGCCTCATTTGTGCACGTGTGCATGTGTGGCTCAAATAATCCATTTTTAAAAAAACTCCAAAAACAAGATGGCAACTGCATGCACAGTGCCAGAAATTCAACCCCCCCCCCAAAAAAATCTGATTTTTTAAAAAAAAGATGGTGGCACCCGTGGACCGTCACTGACCAAATTGGTTCTTTGACATCATCGTGACATCATCAGCAGGTTGCTACTGGTTCGGGCGAACTGGTCCGAACTGGGAGGAACCCACCACTGCTTTAGGTCAAATTTATCATGCAAGCAAAATTTGTTATTGAAAATAACTTGAAGCCCTTGTTGACTAGGATGAGTGAAAGAGAGATAACTATTAGTCCTCTTCATATTGTTGGAGAAAGATTTGTAAAAAGAAACTCCTGATTTTCTCCAATCTCATTGACAATTTACAAGTTTTCTCTCCTTCATACTTGGCCATGCAGGGACAGAAATGAGGGTTGGGTTATCTAGGGCAGTGTTTCCCAACCTTGGCAACTTGAAGATATTTGGACTTCAACTCCCAGAATTCCCCAGCCAGCGAATGCTGGCTGGGGAATTCTGGGAGTTGAAGTCCAGATATTGTCAAGTTGCCAAGGTTGGGAAACATTGATCTAGGGCAGTGATTTTCAACCTTTTTTGAGCCGCGGCACATTTTTTACATTTACAAGATCCTGGGGCACACCACCAACCAAAATGACACAAAATGACACTCTAACACAGTACATATTATATATATATATACAGTACATATTATACATATATAGACACATCTATATACACCATCAGGATAGACATAACCAGCTGAGGCTGAGGCTTCATTTAGTGGTGGCAACATTTATCTCCAGTCCTGACCAAGATTAAAATCAGGACCATGGGAGGAGTAGCAGCTTCAACTACTCGCCGTGGGCACACAATGACAAGTGCGCGTAAGCCTAAGTGGGGATCTTCCTGGGTGTGGATGAGAGGCAGCCTGCTATTGGTTCATTGCTAGTGGTCCCTGTGCCTCCGCTCTTCCTGTTGCTGATAGTTGGAGGGATTGTGAGGGGAATGTTTATGTTCGGATGGAGGCGGCTGGCGGTGGCCCGGATAAATGGCCTCTGCAGGCTGTATCCGGCACATGGGGCGTAGTTTGGGGACCCATGTTTAATTTCCCCGTGGCACACTTGACCATGTCTCACAGCACACTAGTATGCCACGGCACACTGGTTGAAAAACACTGATCTAGGGAAACAGAATCCTAGAGTAAACAGAGTTCCAAGTTTATTACAAGTTTATCCAGCACACTTGGACACAATCAGTAACACTCTTTGAGTAAGCCTCTGAAACAAAGACAGTAGGTTGTATTTTCTAACAATAAACAAGAAGCTACAGGAGTATAATGTGAGTGGTTACCAAAAGATTAGAATAAATTCTCTGTGTTGCATTGTGCTTGTTGATTTTGAGAAATTCAGGTAGGCAGTCAGGCAGGAGGTATCAAGCAGGGAATTAATCTTGAATCCTTCTGCAGCTACAAGAAATCTAGAACTGAACCCCTGCCAAGCTCTATAGACCCTTCTCTAACTGTTCCCAAGAGAAGGTAAGCAATTTAGGGAGATTACTATAAAGGAGGCAGAATATAATAAAGTAGTTAACTTTAATTCTATATGTATCAATATGGTTGTTTGCACCTGATAGTTAAATGTTAAATCTCAACTTTTCATTAATTCTACTTGTCTGATCAACTTCCTCTTAAAATATAGCCACTATTACAGAGTAAATCTGTATGAATGCTTGCAAGAATTATTTTTTATCGAACACCATCACTCTTCTAAATAAATAATCCACTAAGGCTGCATCATTATTATTATTTGTCTTCTCATAATTCCTATCACCCATCTCCTCCCACGACTATAAATTGTTGCTTGTATCCTTACAATTTATATTAATATTGATTGTTTCCTGATTGCTTCTTTGTACCCTATGACAATCATTAAGTGTTATACCTCATGGTTCTTCAAAAATGTATATTTGTACATTGAGAGCATATGCACCACAGACAAATTCCTTGTGTGTCCAATCACACTTGCCAATAAAGAATTCTATTCCATTCCATTCCATTTTATTCTATTCTATTCTTTCAGTTTAGACTGATAAATAAGGTAAACACGAGCAAGCCATCCTATCCTTCAATCTCTTAAGCACTTTCTTCTCTGAAGTGGAGCTTAACTGGCACAACTCTTCATATCGGTGTGCCCAAAACAAGGCTCCCATGTTTGAAAAGTTTGCTTTAAATTGTGGGTTTTTACCATTTGCCTTCTGTCTAGCTAGAACATTCTCTTCTACTGCCTTTATACTGTGCTATTCCATCCTGGGTACTCCATCCGTCTGGGCTATCAGAAGAGAAGTTCAGCACCAGCGAGCTTAGTATAAATAACAGCAGGCCATAAATCTAAAATACAAAGTACAAAATGGCTCTGG